>NW_008652125.1:15336-29663 GCF_000695815.1 Acanthisitta chloris | reverse complement strand
GAGCCCTCCTGCCTTCCAGCAGTTCGACACTCCCCCCCAACTTTGTCATAATGAGGATGAGGAAAGAGCCTCTTTGCTAAAAATGGAGTTAGGGAGGCACCAGATAATGTTTCACCAGTTTCTGAGAATTGCTCTACAGGACAGATCTCATGACATCACTTACCAGAGGCCAAGAAATAACTTAACTGATGTTTCTGTCTTTTCACTGATCAGTCTAGGGAAATCATGTAAGATTTGCCACTCTGACCATTTCCTGGAGATGTTTTCATAGGAAATTGTTACGAATCCTGATAAATATTCTGCAAATCTGTAACAGGGAGAGGATGATGAGAGGACCTTCACTACAAGCAGAATAATTATGTTAGAGTTAGCATGGTGCAAATGAAGTCAGTATTTGGCCCTAAGCCCCTGTTTTAAGGATGTGAGTCTAAATTACTTTCTGCAAACAGCAGTTACAGTACTTTCCAGCAAATTAGGCAACATTCCAGGGGTATACTTGGGTTTACTGGAAATGATTATTTAATTCATGGTAAATGAAGGACTAAAAATTATGATCAGGTCAACAGACAGAAGGTCTGAGCTGCACTTCAGAAAGCAGATCAATAGCCAGAAAAATTCAAAATAGACTCCCAGCTAAGTGTCAGTGCAGATTTTCCTCATGAAACGAGTAAAGTGCTGCTCTATTGGCAAACTCATTATTCACTACTTAGCAGATGCAGTAATGACTTTAGGCAAATGTGAATATTGAACCTGAAAGGTCTCAGTACCATAAGGAGGAAACAAACATAAATGACAGTTATGTCGTAGCCCCTCAGAAGGCCAACAGAGCAGAAAACAGGAACTCAGATCTTGAGCAAATTGTTCTTCTAAAGCAGAGCTGCTCTAAGAGTAGAGGGGTGGAAAGTGATGCAGAAAAAAAAACCCTGTGAAGTTTCTTTCCATGTTTACCATCTTTCTTTGAGAGAGCAGGGTCTCTGTGAATGTGACAGATTTCTAGCAATGTGCAGGGGTAGACGGGTCGCACGGACTCCTACTTCCCTTCTACACCACTGATGGGGAAAAACATGAACCATAACTTCCTCCATACAAATGCCAAGCTAAGCAAGGAGTACAGTAAGGGAAACACAAGTAGGAAGTCTGCATGAAACACACTACCACATATAACTGCAGGCTGTATTTCATCAGCTGGTGACCCCTAGTTTGTCTAACAGCCTGAACAGCTGCCTAGGCAGAGCTGGGTTATTCCAAGAAACTGTGGCTGACAGGTCAGAGCAGGTTCAAAGCTTCCCAGAACAGAACAGAGTATCCCTCAACTGGGGCAGTGACTAGTTTGTGTTAATCCCAATCTCCTTCAGTACAGGAGACAATCTCCCATCACCCTACTCCAGATTCTTTGCTAGTACTTTAAACTGGAGAAATGCTAAATTAGTCAGTCAGATAATCTCTCCCAAAAAGTAGAAGCCATTCTTCTGTGTTTCAACCAAGAAAAATATTGCTTAGAAATGTGAGAAAGTAAATAACAGTTTTACAAGACTAAAGGAAGGAGGGAGCAGGGTCTGTGTGAGGGAGCTGGCTCTTCAAGGCACACGTAGATATGTTCCTTTGCACTAAGGATATGGATATGAGGGGATTGTAGGAGGCTAGTCTCTTTCTCAATAAGACCACTTGGCATAGCTAGGGAGTCAGAAAAGGAAGTAAGAAACAGAATTCTGTCCATTTTCCTTACTATTTATCTTCTCCTGAGGTAGAAAACACCTCTTTTTAGGAATCAGCAAATCTGTGGACACCTAAAGGAATTTATACTCATCAGACAAGGAAAGGTGACGAAAACAAGTGTTTTCTGAGGGCCTCTGTAATACCCTGTCATTTCATTGTAAAATAAATGTTATTCACACAAACAACTCTATACTTATGTTCAAGGAAGTAAGCAAAGATAGCTATAAAGAAGCATTTCTAGAACTAAATGATGCATCATGGAGAGGCTTAAAATTGCTATTTACTGTAAACATATGTTGAAAAAGCTACCAGTCAGTGTTTGTAAGAAGTTTTTTCAGCTTCTGACAGGTGATTTTTTTTCACACCTTCACACAGTCACCTTCAAAAACAGTGGGTTTCAAGCAATGACTTTTAATTATTCTTGGTTAGTCTGGTCTTTGTGGTTTGGTGGGTTGTTTTCTTGTGTGGTTAGGAGGATTTATGCTTCTTCCAAGGTAGCTAAAATTTGTGAATGGTCAGTTGCCAACTTCAGAAAAAGGATCTAGAAAAAGTGAAATTACTTTGATTTAAAACCAATCCTAGCACCCTAGTCATTCAACTCAGACCTCTGCTATGAATCTTCTTCCTAGGTCGGAAAGACCTGATGCCATGGGTCCAAACACTAAGCTTTAAGAATTGCACTCTAATTATCCAGATGTTGTGGAGAGCTCCCTTAACACTGCGGTTTAACACACCAACAGACTTGGAGTACAGTGATACTGCATAACAGCAACCCTTTGGTAACACCTCCCTAGCCCACTGTGCTTGAGACAAATTGTTAGTGCTCTTGAGGAAAAACACTGTACCTGAAGGACTACACAAGCAAAACTTAACCGAACAATTCCTTTAGTCCTCTGGTACATCAAAACTGGATTTCTAGTTGCTGCCCTGTTGCCTGAAACTACATGGGATTCTCTCATGTGAACAGTTTATTTCCCTCCCATCACTCTGTGTGAGTAAATTAAGTTAGATTTACAACATTAACTGACTAGTGAGATAAAAATCTCAATTTTTCCAAGTGCCACAACAAGAGCCTCTTATATTTCAAGTCTGGGGAAAAAAAGTGAACAATTAATTTCAATGGCAATTAACATAGGCAGAAGGACCTGTCACAACCACCAGCACCAATTCCCAAAAGCAACATCCCTCTGCCAAAAGCTTACATTTACTCAGACCAGCAAACAAATTACAAGGCAAACTGAAGCAGCTAAAGAACACTCCAAATTCTGTCCAATTCTTACTTGGTTGCAAGTGAAAAGCCTTGTTCCAGTATGGGACAAAACCGCTCTCAAAAATGTTAGCTAGGGGTGTCATTTCACAATAGACTGAGAGAAGCTGCTCTGGAAGGAGCTGTAGTTTTAATGGCATCTGATTTACTGTCATGAGGGCAATGTGTTGCAGATCTTGGCCTGTGTTCAATTCAAGGCTGGAAACACCAGGACTACAGCTAATTTAGCTAATGGGAAGAGATAGCAAACTGTACCCTCTAAAAGTAGTTATTTGTATGATGTGTGTGGGGGAACCTTGCTGTTTGCTTCAAATGCTGAGCAAATATACTGAGCAGAGAGTTTAGAAAAAATAAATGAAAAAAAGTGCACAGGGAGGATCACCTCCCAGCCCGCAGCTCCCTTTGTGATTGCCTATCCTCGCATGTAAATTTGAAATGCTTTTTGAAGGTCATGGCATGGAAAAACTGAATAGGGCTGCTTTTGTGGTCTCCTAAAAACCACAGTGTACATCACCACTGCTTGATCTGTGTCATTTCCTTTGCACACCAGCTCTTGTTCAGCTCTGCTTAAAAAAAAATTAAAAAATCAAGAATCCCACCCTATCTCTCACTGTCTCAGTGGACCTCTGGTCACTTGCTTATATCATTTTTCTGTGTCTTTCTTAAAGGCACAAGCAAAACATGCCTTCAATAGGAACAGCAGCAACCTTCAGTGTTTTTAGGATGTGCTAAGTGCGGAAACACTTGCCATTTTGGAGTAGTTCCCTGTTAACTAAAGCTTGCCTGCCCTGCCTCCCTGTGGTTAGTGCCCTCCATGGCACATCACAGAGTGTCCTGCCAACCCCTGCCGGGTTAAAGCAAAGCCCCTGCTGCAAGGATGGCCCGAGCAGCGTTTTTTGACAGTTTCTTGATGTTCCACTGAACGAATAGCCTGTACAGCTCTTGGAAAGGCAGACAGCTAGCACAGCAAGCAAGCTGCCAGGCCTGTAAATGGCAATTTCTTGTGCGACTGCATATGTGATGTCCTGCAACCATGTCATGCACCACCAGAGCCCCACCTGTGCCCCTTCCTTTACACACTAGCTAGTGCTCAGTTGAGCAGAAAAGAAACAACTCCCAGTCTGCAAAAAAAGCTCTCTAGGCACAGCTCCTGTCTCTAAGCTGGCATGGTCCTACCAAAGGGTTGAGTAGGGGACAGCTTGCCAGCAGCTCAGCAACTCATTTCTCAGACTTGTTTAAGCCTGAAGATACTTTGGAATAAGCAAACGGGTGCTGTGGGAGCCAAAAGCGTCATCAGTGGCAAGCAAGCATGTCAGTAATCCTGGAGTTTCTCTAATGCCTCTCTGATTATAAAGTTATATTAAAAAATACCACTTAAAGTAAGACACATTCTGGTATAAATTAGCTGAACTCTGAGCTTGACTATCTGAATTGAAATTATTCAAAAGTAACATATTGATCTTTCAGAGGGAGATTTTATAAATCTCTTGGCTACAGTTTGAATAAACTTCTCTTTTCCCAGTCTAAAGCCTAACACTCATGTCGTATGCATATTCACTCTCCAACGTAGGTCAAATGATGTTTGGTGTTAGCTTTTCCCTTTGCTTTACAACAAAGAACAGTAACAAATTACTATGAATACCAAAGCAATTTGCTTGAACACTGTAGAACAATTTCCATTATTTGCACAAAAAAAATCACTTTGTATTTAGAACATTTTCCAAACTCATTAATTCTTTTGGCCCATTGGTCCTTGAAGCACAGCTTACAAAGGGTGATGTTTTTTCAGTGTTTAAATACCACAGAGAGCTTAATATTTTTAACGGCTCTTGCAAGGTCTGACCTCAGTTTCACTTCTCAGAGCCACTAGAGGGCAAGATGTTCTCAAAGAACTGCTTAAAAAGAGATGAACAAAAATGTACAAGATGTTACCCTTGAAAGTACATAAACATTTCTGAAAACAAGAGGATTGCAAAAATAAGAAAGGGAGATATTATAATCCCCAAAACTTAGACAAAAATAATGTATCTTTGGAAACAATGTATTATCTTCTTTAGCTTGAGATCCTGTGTCTACATTTTTCAATTACTTTAGTTAATCAAACCAAAACAAAATTCTTCTATAAATGCAGATAACTGACAATGCCCTGTGGGATGTATGTCTGCCTAAACTTCAGAAAAATGGGTTTAGCATACTATTTTTTATTCTTTGCTAATGCATGAATGCCCAAAATATCAATAGGCCCTGAATAAACAGACCTTCTACGCACAACTTCCTATCTGTTAATGCAGAGTCTGTATCAGATCTGCACAGATGTAGTGAGATTTCTTTTTCCTCCATGTTTTTCTTAAGTATTGCTTAAAGTCCATGATATGAAGGGGTTTTCCTCCCTCCAGATTCACACACATACACACCAGTAGTATTTGGCCTACCTGACTTTCACCAAACCTCACATTTAGTCTTCTCTCACCACTGCAATCTGAGAATGGCAGGTTGTCATCGCAACAAACACTTGCAGGTTCTAACACTTTGTGAATGTCATATTGGTTTTGTTAGGTGGGCCCCTTCTGATGGTCCTGTGCTGGCACCAGCTTGCTTATTTTCCAGTACAGTCTTTTCCACACAGGAGCAATCAGCCAGCAGCTTGCTGTGATATACATGCACCATTAGTATCACCATTTTCAGTCTTTCCCATCTTCCATGGATTGCCATTTTACACTGCAGTTAGAGCACAATTTTTCCCACAGACCCCCAGAGGAAAGAGAAGCAGGAGAACTGTGTCACACATAGGTTTAAAGCACCCTTGGGCCCAAAGTGCAACACAGAGCCAAGGATACACTTGGCACTGGGGATACATTCTCTAATGATCATGTCTTTCCCTTATATTGATGATCCTTCCCAGACTGAAATATATTTAAGGACTATTATCTCACAGAGAGGTAATTTAATATTAATTCTCAGAACTGATCATATTTAGAGTTCTTGGGCAAAACTGATCACTAATTTTATAACATTCTAGATAAACACTAGGTGACACTCAAAATTGCTGCAAGAAATAACAAGTTGCAGGACCTTTTTAAAGCCAAAGAAACATTAGCTCACACAGTAATATTCCTACTGAAAACCTCTCCTACAACTTAATAGGAACATGAAACATGACAATTTTACACTACATTACTTCCAGTGGTTACAAGTTTTGAGTCTGTATTTGATTTTGAGAAAAAAAAAAACCCCAAACCCAAACACACATAAAATGACAATATATCTCATTCTAAGAGTTTATCATCTTTTCCTAGAACTGCCTGTCACAGAGTGAGAGGGTTTAGACATCAGAGCAAGGCACAGTCTGAGAGCTGTAATGGGACAGGGAGATCTGAAACACTGAACCATGCTGAGGACTCTCACTGATGAATACTCTAGCACTGATGAATACTCTAGCTAGGGAAACAGCCTGTTTTGCCTGAAAGCAAACCAGCTGGTTCCTAACATTTGTTTACGTATTTTCCCTAAATTTTCATGTGCTAATCTGAACCAAAAAGCAGAAAATTTGAATGAGAACTGAAAGGTGAAGTATAAGGATCTAAGGGTGTATTTTCAAATAACACAATTAAAAATAAATGAGAACAATTACAAGAGCCACCCTCAAATCTTTTGTAGTCTGAGTCTATCTAGTGACCATGTAAGATCAAGAGACTGTTTTAGTGTTTTGTGTAAGTGCTTAAGGACTCAGTAAAGACATTTAAATATCTATATATGTTCCTTGTCCCGTTTATGCAGCTAGGACAAAATAAAAGACATAGACTTTGTATGTAGCTAAACTATTAACATGGTGCAACTGGGAGCAGACACTATGTTAGAGCACAGTGAAAGACACAAAGTGAAACTAAGAGTAGAATGAATGTTCTTTCCTGCCTTGCCATTCAGTGACCCGTGACAGCATTTTGTTGAAATCAACAATGCAGCTGAGGGTTTGGCAAAGCAGTCTGAGGATAAGTGATAACCAGATGACGAACAAAGCATAAGAGTCCACAGCCAAAAGGCTTGTCAGCTTGGTTATTTCTCTTTCCCATCAAAGTGATAAAGGCATTCACAATTTCTAACTCATTCACAAATCATCCAGAATTCCAGGTACTTTTAACAGAGGTACCTACCACGTTGTGGAGTAAGAAAGATCTCTGAAGGGAGAAGATGAAATTCTAGCAAACTTACCATCTATTTTTTAAACAGGTTTGCTTTTTGAATTCATGCAACAGAAGCTTTAAATACACACTCATATTTACAGATGCAAGTGTAGCAAAGTCCTGTAAACCCTTTCTAACTAAAACATCTGCCTGTCCAAATTAAAATAAATTGATACACTGAAGGAGTCAAACAATTAGCAGTTGAGGTTACACGTGGAACTGGCGATAGAGGAGTGATTTTAAGTGTTTCCTCTGCAAATATATCCCTACAAAATCAAATTGCCCTTTCTTACAGGTCTATTCATCCCATACACACCTCACTTGCAATAAGGAAACGTCTTTTCAGCAAAAATTTAGTACCTACAACAAGAAGAAGGATGTAACATCCGTATCATTGCATGATCTACATCCACCGACCAGCTGGGCACATCTAAGAAGATATATTGCATAATTCAGAAGAGATAGATGCAAAAACCAGCCTACCTAAAAGCAAGAGTTAAATTATATTTATACAAGTTGACTGCCCAGTGAAGACATGTGGGAGCATCTGTATCAGTTCCAGGCCACAGCAGTTGTCTGAACATTATTCACTGCATGTGCCTTTGATTAAAAGAGTTGGAATAATCAGTTAGAATGAGGCTGTAGGTGTGGGCACTATAGGAAGACTGGATTGAGGTTAAATCCTATTTAGTTCAATTTAATAAAGTTTTCCATTGAAATTGTTTCCTGTAGTATTGGTAAAGGAAAAACACATCTCTGATAATAAGATGTATGTTATTCCCATGAAAGGGTGAAAGAGTTTTCAGAAGCTGCTAAACAACAAGGCCTGGATTCATAAGGACAAATGGGAATTTTTTTTTCTTTTTACTAGAGAAACTACTTACAGCATTGACAGAATAATTCCCCTACCAAAGTTTTTGTAAGTGGTGCTCTGAACAAGCTGGTCTTAACAGTCTCTTGCTTGTTCAGATATCCTACACTGAGCTTCTCTAGCAATGAGTCTGAGCGAATCTTTTAATTAGACACTTGTTTTTATAATTCGCTGACAGATTTCTCAGGAACTGCTGGTACTAAGCTCCTTCTTAGTGTATTATTCATACCTAGATCAGAGAGCTAATTGATGCACAGCTCCATCGAGACAGACTGTGCAAACAGAGATGACTTGCAGTTTTAGTGGTCCAGGGTCCAGTTCTTTAAGAGTCCTGGATGCTACTTCAACACTAGCCATAAACCTAGACATCCTGTTTATGTGGGATACTTTCACAAAAATAATATCTATTATCTTCCAGATACCTCATCAGATGGACTGTCCAGCTGGGAAACAGGGAGAAAGAGATTGTATTTCACTGCTGGTACTCATGAGGAACCAGTCACTTCAAGTACAGCAAAACTGCAGCTGTTATTTCACCTCCTTCACCAATTAGTGATGTAAGGTTCTACAATACATGCAGCATAACTGCTGCCTAATTCAGTCTGAGTAAATCTTTAGATGCTTCCTTGCTTACTATATCAGAGTCAGAGGAAATAAAGCTGTGTGAACATCTGTTTAACTAGGACTCTGATTTCTGAGTGAATAGAAAGAGAAATAACATTTTTGAAAAGTATCATTTTGCTGCTATATAAACCCTTGCTTTGCTCCTATCTTAAGTACTGCATGTAGTTATGGCCACTGCATGCCAAAGACAAATGAATTAAGAGAAAGCAAGTAAGAGGAAAACTAAACAGATCAGGAGGATGTGTGGTACTGTTTCCTAGATGTGCATAATTTCTTAGAGATACATCATTTTTACAACCAGTTTCATATGGTTTTTGCAGCCCATACCTCAACCCTCTGTTTAACTAACATTTGAAATGAAACGTGGGGTTATTAAAAAAAAAAACCCAAACAAAACACAAACCCTGTTTTCATCTTTACATAAAAAAATGCTGTTACACTACCAGAGGGTGTGCAATTTTTGCAACTTCTTGTAGAGCTAGTTCTGTGTCTAATGCTTATGAAACATACAAATTCTATTTCATACATGCTCTGATATCAAAGCCCCATGAAGTCAGCAGAAACAATCCTGTTGAATCTATAGGCTCCAGGTGGACTTCAGAGAGCACCATTTTCAAGCAAATTCAAAGGGACTTTTTCTGGAGCAAAGGTGACATACAGATAAAAGTACTGTTTTTACAGAATACAATGTGCATTATGGCTCAGATCTCAAAATATGCTGTCAAGTAGCTTCTGCCTATCCTCATATTTATCCAGCATCAGAAACAACTAGCAACTTTCGAAAAGTTACACTTGCCAGAGCCTCAAGATAGAGATCTGCTTAGTGGTGGTAGTAGTAGCAATATTGTAGCAGTAGGAAATTTTTACTTACTCAAGGCATACTTAGTAGCTAAAAGTATTGTTACAATGCTTTTGTAGGTATCTGCCCAATATGTACCTTGCACACCACATACATAGGGTTTGCAGTGTTTCTGGTTGTTTTACTCACCCCAGTGCTGAGGAGCTTTGAAATATACCACCCTGTGCTTTTACACTGCCTTCCCCAGCATTGCTGATATCACAACTGGCTGGTTTTGCTTAAATGATTTTTCAGGAACTTATACAACACATAATTGGATTACTGCATTTAAAAGGGCTACAGTTTTCAGCTCTGCCCCACTGGAAGGCAGCACGAAACATTCGATAAAGCACATCCTTGTCTGCTTCTAGTCAAATACATCTCTGTGACAACAAATTACTTTTAGGCCCTTTTCTACCACAAGCTGGGCCTGCTTCCAGCTGAAGCTGATTCAAAGGGAGCTGGTAAGCAGAGTTCAAAGCTTGGCAGATAGTAAATCAAGAGCAAGATGGAAGCCAAGTGATACAGATGAAGGGTGGGAAAAGTACATTAGGATCTACTAACAGCTAACATCAGCCAAAGCGATCAGGCTGGTGTTTTTATGCTGATTGGTATTTAAGCAGTCAGGATCAACTACCACCTTCATGTTGTTGTGGGTTCATTTGCTTTGATGGGAAGCTGCAAGGACATTAACAACTGACTGAAAATGAACATATCTGCTTTGCCTTATCATAAGTTAGCGACACAACAATTTTCTTGAGAGCTGTTGCAGGTCAGACAGAGGCAGAGTGTAAAGGCCAAATTCAAAGTCTTCTACATGTTAAAAGGATAGGAAGACTACAATATGACTTAAGTATTATTTCTGGGCCAAACTAGGTCTTCTGATTTCCCTTTTTGCAATTTTTTGGAAAGTTTGCTTTTCCCCATAACCTCTATGTGCTTTTCCTAGACAAGCTCACAGATCTATCTCCCGTTGAGAAATGTGCCAACTAACTTCAGAGTGAAATACAAGCTTTACATAAATATGTAATCTAACTCTTAAGGGAACTCACCATACCAGAGGGCAACCAAATCCAAATGCCCAATCTTAATCTTAACTTCTTCTGTATCAGACTCAGAACACTTTCTCCTTCACCTCTATGATTTTTCTAGGTAGATCATACAACAACTCCTTTTCTCTCCTCTTTTATTCACAGCAATGATATTTTCAGCAATGCTTTTCCCAATGCAGATGAAAGCACTGGGCTTGTTTTGCACAGCTATCAACGATTTTCCTCTCAAGAGTATTAGCAGCTGTTGGTGTTATCAAATCCAAAGTTCAAACAACTGTCTCCATAGCACTGGAGTTGTCCATAAATTCCTTTTGGATCTTGGAATCAAACAAGCTAACCAAAACAAGGCCTCTAGCCACTCATTGCATTGAAGAGCTCTCCATTTTTCTGAGTTTAACTTGTTCTCAGGATTTTCAACTAAAGAAACAACTTTGATATATAATATCTCATGTTGGTCATGGGTCCATAAAACAAGCTCTTTTTATTTTAAAATTTGTAAGTTCTCCCACTGCTTTCCATTAAAAAAAAAATTCTCTCATAAAAAGCAAACACTGTAAGAGTCATTTACCAACAAAAAAAAGATTAAACCACTGAAAGAAACTGAAAGTACTTAAGGCTCCTAAAAATCCCACAGGGAATAACAGCATCTTGGGCTTCAAAGTGTCTGATTTTCTGTCCATCCTCTACTTGACATTTTCTCTCCCCCTGCTTGTCTTGCAGAAGTTATAACCAGAGGCTACCCAACTTGAGCCAAGCTAGCCTCTTCATCACATGTGCTCAGGCAATTCTGTCACTCAGCAGTATTACTAGCAGAAGGAAAATACCTTTAAGAAAAATGATTCAGCACAGATAGTAATGACAAATGTGTTACGACATCATGACTGCACAGCTAGGAGAGGGGAAAGCAGCAAGGGTGGGGGAAAAATCTGGAACAAATCGATGTTTTAGAAATGTTCCACTGAAAAACCTACAAAGTTTGGTGACTTCTTTCTCTGAATTCAGAGATGAACTGTAAGTCCAGGAGACTGGTCCAGCAACTGTTCTCATGTTCCAACTCAAGGATGGAGTCTCCAACCAATCACTTGTCCTACAGTCACTTCCAGCATAAATACTCCTCAAGCAGAACAGCTGGTGAGACATAACATAGCCACAGACAGCAGCCAAGGAGGAGAACAGAAATATAGGGAGGGGAAAAGTCTTAGCTAATCTTTCTTATCTTCTTGGAAGTGCAAACTGGGTCCCTGTCTTTAATAGGGTTTTAAATATTTCTTTAGATAGCAGAACCTTTTAACTGAACCTAAGCTTTATGGATTTTGCTGATAACAAAAATAGTTTTTCACATTCTTCAAAGTACATCTCAACATAACTAATGGTACAGCACTAATCCTCCTCTCCCTTGTTATTCATACCCACCAGAGATCTGTTAGCAGTGTATTCACACTCCAGACTCCACTGTAACTTAGCCAAACTCTGACTTAAGATAAGAATATATGCTTCTAGACTTAAATTTCCACATATCAGACTGGAAGTTTTAATAACACTATTACAGATCACTAAGACTTTGTACTGCAAAGTTTAGATATATTATAACTTCAGGCATTCCAGATACAAACACATGCCTGCAAAAATAAAAGTGTAGCACAGTCCAGCTGAAAAGCTAGTCTTGGATATTTTGATGAAAATGTGGAGACATACCTTTAATGCTGGCCAATCAGTGTGCATGTCTGACTGTAAATGCCCACAGTGTGACTCATTCAAAATGCATGTTTTAAAGGACTTCAAGAAAAGAGTATCAAGAATGGAAGGAATGGAAAAAATGCCTATGAATTGAGCTATTCTCTTTCAGCACAGCCACACATTGATGCTGCTTTTGCAATACACAGGTATCTACTTCCACTAGAGGCAATAGCTTAAGTAAATTATTATTATAATATAACACAATAACATAAGTTCATGCAGTTATGGAACTGGAACTGTAAAGACCAGCTACTTCACACTTTCACTGCAGTTTCCTCCATGGTCCAGATTGTGGCTAGCAAAGAGTTAAACCAAGGAGTGTAGACAGAGCTCCAGGCACTAGAAAGCCACTTTGCACTGCTAATTCACTTGGGGACTCAGGAGGAACAGTTCCATCTTTTGCTATAATATGTTAAAATAGATGGATGTGTCAGACTTTAAACATAATCTCTTTACTTGCTGTAGGCAAGCTGCACTCGCAGGGCTCTAGAAGAAATGCTATTACAATGTGACTTCATTCCCTCCAAACCTTGCCTCCATCACTCACTAGCCTCAGAAAAAAAGAAGCTTTCCTGCTTTGCATGCTTGTCATAAGAATGGAGGAAGGGACAGATAGGAAAAGAAGAAACAACAATGCAGGGACAAGAAGGCTTTTATTGGCTTAGCACTTACAGCAATGCAGCCTGTCTCTTTGCTCCTGTCAGGAGGCTGGAATAGGAGCTTCTGCCAAGCTCCGTACAATCAGTAAGTTTCCATTCTCGAGCAGCATGAACATGCATTTTTGCCTCCAGGAGGAATGTGAGAGCACCATGTGAATAGGAGTGGTGCAGAGTCCAAAGGGCTCCAGCAGGCAAACAGCCACTAATATTGATGAACGCAGCACACCTAGAGAAGCCGAAAACATCACTGAAAGGAAAAGGACTTCACTTATCAAGACAAATACAAGAAGGGCAACTATTGTCAATTATAACTGCTCCAGCTCCAGGTCGTGGAAGTATTCAGCACTGAAGCACTTATCCGAATCCAGCTGGTTTTATCTGAAAGTAAATGCCAAGAAAGGAGGACAGATAATGTGTCAGGCCTGAGCTTAGCTGTCCCACTTCTCCCTGAATTCTCCATAAATTTAGAACCTCCTAAAATCTGTCCACTTCTTTTGTAAGATATAGTAACTTTGCTCTTCTGTATGGCAAAACTGGAAGTTCACTGGTTGGACTCCCTGCATCTAATTCTCACTATCAGGTTCTTGGTTTTTATGTGGGTCTTTTTTTTTTTGTTACAGTTTCTGAAAATGATGGGAAATGGTTATGGCAGACACTGCAGTCTGTTTTAAACCAGCTATATCTTTTTTAATATCCTTTACTGTGATTCCTGTAGGAGGAAGAAGCTTTCAGCAATATCAGACACAAAGTCTTGTCCAGCAGAATTGGTCTTGTAGCAGACAGCTCAGCTCAGCTAAAGTATTTCACATACTTTGCCAGATGTGTATTTCACATACAAATGCTGAATGCATTTTTGGCTGATAATTTAATCATTCCAAAGGTTAACACTCATTTCCTTCTGAAGTTCACCTTAAATATTTGACAGCATCAGCATGTCCCAACCTGCTGGTCTGAAGCACTTCTAGTGAGAAGCAACATGTACCTCTATAGGCATTCCCTGATGCTCATGATGAGCCACTACCATAGTATTGCAAAAAGGCAATTTTGGCCTTGTTTCTTGAGCATCCTCTTGGTAACAGAAGATGAATAACAGCATTCTGCTGGTGATTTGAAAACCTCTCATCAGTCCTGAGTACTTTACCCTAATAGTGGTACCAACTTGACTATTTGTGGTTAATGTCATTGCACTTGACTGATGACACTCGTGTTGTTAAAAACCCTAGGGTTAAAGCTGCTGAGCAAGGATTTTGTAGCACGTAGCTATCTAACCAAGTACAGATGGTTTAGCATCTCACCAGCTTGTTAGGACAGGCAGAAAGGAAGCTAAGGTTCATGTCAGTATAATGAAAGATCTAACAGGAATCACAGTAGTGTTCCCCCAG
>NW_008652125.1:5303-15319 GCF_000695815.1 Acanthisitta chloris | reverse complement strand
TCCCTACATATATAACACAAAGACTGCAGGGCTTGTTTCTGTTCTGGGACATGCACTAGTTATCTGTGATTAAAACCTGAACTACCTCACATTTTATGTGGGGCGAGAGTGCACATACGGCAAACTGTGGGTGGCAACAAGCTGAGCAACCAGTCTATGGAGAGGTGCTGTGCAAGAACATGCCATGCAGTTGTTACCAGTGTTCTCTGCTCTTGCTGTCTGCACATTCACAAAAGCACAGAGTAATTTCCAAAGTAAAGAGCTACTACTGTCCCTATGAAATTTGGTCACTTTATTGGCCTTCAGAGTATAGTTCTGTCAAACAGTTCTGTTGAAGCATTCAGAGTGCTGCAGATGACTTATCTCCAATTTGTTTGATTTCAACTATATCCTTAAGTACAATTAAAAACTTCCATGACATTATGGTAAAACTATTAGGCTGAAAGATATTCCTCAATATTTTCTTAATCTGCACCCAGTATCTCTAGTTGCTCTGTCTTTCCCATTCTTCTGGGCAGGCTCCAGGCAGTGGGACTTCATGCTAGTGTAATAGCAACTCAGCTCAACTACCATAAAGGTCAAATGGAAACAAATACATCAGCTCTTCCAGCTCCTACTGTCACCACAGGACCACAGCAGTAACAAAAAGGAAGCCAAAAAGGTAGCAAGCAAGAACAGAGACCTCACAGCAACCTTCCAGTATCTGAAGGGGCCTACAGGGAAGCTGGAAAGGGACTCTCAATTAGGAACTGTAGTGATAAGAGAAGGAGTAATGGGTATAAATTGAAAGAGGGAAAAATTAGGCTAGAAGTTAGGAAGAAAGTTTTTACAGTGGGGGTGGTAAGACTTTGGGAACAGGTTTCCCAGGGAGGTTGTGGATGCCCCAACTCTGGCAGTGTTCAAAGCCAGGCAGGATAAAGCCTTGAGCAGCCTGGTCTAGTGGGAGGTATCCCTGCCCATGGCAGGGGGTTGGGATTAGATGATCTTTAAAGCCCATTCCAATCCCTTAATATTGTATGATTCTATAATTCAGTCACCTAATTTTCTGTCATGTACTGGAGTAAAGGGCATCTTATCTTTTGGGTTGGTTTCTACCACCCCTTTCTGAAGTAGGCAGAACTTCATGTATCTAGAGAACTAGATGTGTCCACTTAATATTAGGCAATTTAAACAGTGCTCAACACATCCTGATTAGAAATCAAGTGAGCTAATCTACCACAGGCATAATGCAGCACTTTATCTGGTCTCTTATTCTCAGAGGTACTTAATAAAGCATGTTACATGATATAGGGAAAAAGCCATAATCTACCTGGCTGGTTTTCTAGGACAACACTAATAGAAGGAAGAACCCCTACATCTCCCAAATCATCTAACACACCCAGTGTCTAATGTCACGTAGCAGAATCTGTATTCTTGCATCTACTCATCGGTGTTGTCTCTAGTCAGACTGTGGCTGGAAGGAAGTGCACAGCTAAATTGGGACACCATTACCTAACTCATCTTCTGCAATTGTGCCTCCACTTTTCAACAGTGACTCACTAACAGTCTAGGCTTGCTCATGTTTACAGCCCACCTCAAATCATCTACAACAGGTAAGTTTTCTTGAAGATGTTTTACAACACAGGCAGACTCCCTCAGCCTATAGGATCCCTACTTTCTGAATTACTTCTGTTGACAGCATTAATATCTGTCCCTTGCAGACTAGTCTTCACCAAAACAACATGGCCTGCTTTTTAGCAGTGCCTGTTCTCTACAGCTCTTCAATTTCATCTTGAATTGAAGGTCTAAAGACTAATATCTCTTCAAGGAAATATATGTGATACATAACAGAGAAATAAAAACAAATTTGCATGTGATTTGTTCTAGGATGAATTAGAAAGGATATAAAACATCTGTCCTCAAATGTTATATTCTTTCTAAAATTCACTTTGGAAGAGACTGAATAGCCTAGAAATGGGAGTTTTACAATTATGACTTACTGAAAACATGTGGCTTCACAAAATTTACTGTCTTCTCCCTCATCTGAAATTCTCTGTGCCAGCTTTAATCCCAGCAGTGACTTTTTTTTTTACTTACAAAAGGATGAAATGGTAGTACAGTACCTTAAAATGACTGTAACAATGGAGGGAGATTTGTTAGGAGGATCCAAATATTTATCTGCAAATTACCTTTGGTGCATTTACTCAGCCCTCAACAGTTCTTAGCTGTATGCACTCTGGGAGCTCAGTTATACACAGCACTGTTCTAATTTTATGTTCACATAGGAGACTTAATAAAGCTAAAACATAGACAAGCCTTTTCAGTCCCATTGTCTCTAAAAGGCAGAAGATTTAAGGAAGAAGCTATAATAGAGAATAGCAATTTGAAGACTTTGAAAAAATCTCTTTTATCTCACACCAAAGACAACAATCCTTTTACACATTGGCTATGAGATGCCACGTGCTTTAGTCGTCCTGGTTAATACTGGCACTGTCTGATCTGCCAACTTATAGCCCAAGGGTTCTGCTGCCTGGAATCACAGCACTTCTTGATGCTACAGCAAGCAAGCGAGAGCCTGGCTGGTGACTGTTCTCTGCTTTCCTGCAGAGGCTTAGCACAGCAGAAGCTCTAACCTCATTTTGCAGTTTTTCAGTGCTGCAGTGCATGAGAAGGAAAAAGAACCTGGAGGCTGGTCCCTTCTGCCATGCCTGCAGTGAGAGGACTAGAGAGAATGGCCATAAGCTGAGACAGGAGAGATTCAGAGTAGATATTAGAGAAAAATAATTTCACTGTTAGGGTGGTCAGGCACTGGAATAGGTTATCCAGGGAGGTGGTGCAGTCACCATCCCTGGGAAAGTTTAAGAGTCATCTGGACCAAGCACTGGAAGATAGAGTTTAGGAGTTACACTGGACTAGCAGGTTCAAAGCCGCAGTTGATGATCTTAAAGGTCACTTCCAACCTTGATGATTCTATGATCTCTCTTCACACTAGACTTTTCTAGGTGGTGGCAGTGGTGAGGTGCCGTTGGTTTTGGGGCAAAGGAAGAAGGTGGCACAGCCACTTCAAGTTTGGGAGAGTCATACAATATTCTTGAATTCAGAATGGAATAATCTCCAAGTACTTCTTCACTATTTACTGTTTTATAGACTTTAATGCAGCAAGTACTCTATTATATTGTCAGGAAGTTAGCATAAAAAGAACAAATCACCCATACAATCCAAGTGAATTTATCTACAAATCCAGACATCTCAGTATGAATAACCTTTGATTTCATTCACTCGGCCTTATTCCTGACTGTAGTTCTGTACACAAACCTCTCTCTTAGGTGTGGAAACATATGTGGCTCCATCTGTCTTGCAGCTGGCTGTGCCTTCTTGCAAAATAATCGTGAAGCATCCAATGCCATGTCAGAAATCACCATCAACTACTAGAGTGTTTCCTTTTGGCCACTTTTCTAATAAGATGCCTGTAAAACTTCCGAGCTACAGCCAAATGATCACATCTGATGCTGAGCAGAACAAAACCCCATGAAGTCCTCATGTACTTACTTCTCTCCTCTCTAAGCCCAAGATTATTTGGTTTGGAATCAGAACAACCTACTTCCTAGTCTGAAGGAGAAACTCACTGCCAAAGCACTTCTCAACAGATGTTCTGATTCAGCATGTATTTCACCTGTTAAACAACAGTCTTTGCACCTCTAACTACTAGAGGCATCATTGTTTGGGGCCTATGAAACAAGGCTGGGAACCACAATATCCACAGAACAAAACTGCGTCTGAGAAAGGTGAAACCTTGGTATTTATCAAGTCTATTGGATTGTAAGACAGTGGAGGAAAAAAATATTTACATGAAACAGCCTGGATAATAAAGGTCAATGGATACATATTGTAGTTTCACCTCACCATAGAAATTATCATTATTGACAAAGAAAAGCTTAGGTTCCATTAGAGCCTGAGGAGCTGGAAGCCACACATTGTTTGAAATTTGCTCAGTTTTATTCAAACTGAAGCATATCTTTCACACAGTTGTGCATCACGACCAAGTTTCATTCTGAATGTTGGAGTTATGTTGATATAATTGGAACAAACACAGGAAAATTAACAAGGTCTAAAAATACATTGCTTTCTGTAAATCAGGTTTGAACATTGATGTTTTCATTCAAAATCTACACTCTGCTTTTTATGAAACAAGTTCGAGCACTGAAGCTTTCACTGGCCACACCGATATTATACTGGACATAAACACAATCAATGATTTGGAGGCTTGTTCTAAAGCTAAATTCAGACTCCCATTTAAGAAAGGAAAAAGCTATTGCACTGAAAGAAGCCTGCTGTTTATCCTGCTTTTAATTGATGTTTCCATTATCTGACCTCTCAAAAAGGCTACAAAAGCAAACACCACAGCACATGTTTCTGACTTGCCTAATCTCTCCCTGTCCAGGCTGATTTATTGATTTCAGTTGAAGATTAGCCAACACTGAACTGCAACTGATTACATTCAGTGTGAATTAGGTTCCACGCAGGGTCTGAGGAGCTGGAAGTGTCACATTGTTTGAGGATGGCTCAGCTTTATTCTAACTGAAGTATTTCCTTCACACACACACACATATGCAGCACCTCTCACACAGTACAAGAAGTCACTTGGTCAAAGATCATTAAAGTCACTTCAGTCAAGTCTCTATTGAGACTGCAATCCCAAATTCAGCTATTGAAGTTCTCAGAAACTGCAGTCAAAATAGTTCATATGGTTGTCTGACATGGTGGAACATAAGCCTGTGTTCTGATCCCCTAATAGTTTTGGGTTTGGGTTTGGTCTTTTTACAGACTGCTACTTAACTGCACATTGTTAACAATCATGGTGCTCCTTTGCAGCATTACACACCAGTATTGCTTAAAAATATATGAGCAACATCCTACTTCAACAGTAATTTTGGGTTTTCTTTCTAAACGATATTTCTAAGCTATTCTTCTATCTATTTCTTTCCAGAACTAGGGCTGAGGTTGAAAATTAACTTCCACAGCAACCCATTCTGGTATCACAAGCAAAAATAACTGTTTCTGAAATGACACCAGCAGCTGGCAGCACTGGGAAATTCTTCATACATACAAGTTTCAGGATATATATTTCATCTGATTTTAATTACACAGTTCTTCTGGTTAGAAAATATCACTACTAACTACAAGTAAAAAGCTCAGAAGAGAACAGTTTTCATCATATCTCAGACCTTCAGTCCTTTCTAATATGTGACTAAGTTGCAAGGAAAAAAATGTATCTTGGACTCGGTCTATGATGGAATTCTTAACGGCAACCCACAGAATTAGGAAATAAAAATCTCATCTGTTCCCAGTAAATATAAGTTAAGTGAAATTTAAAGTCTCACTTCTAACATTTAACATATGTTCAAATCTCAGTATTCTTCCCCTCCTTCCCCCCTCCCCTCCCAATAACTTAAATATATCACAGCAATTGGTTTCAGAAACTCTCTCTCCCATAAAATGGAATGATTGTTTGCTTAAAATGCCCCACACACTTTTTCTTGTAATGCTCACCAACATATTTTGAACATATTTTCACACCTATATTTCAAGGATGGTTTGAACATACTCTTCATGAGGGTTACATCAATAGCTTTTTTATAAGGTGTCAGCCTGATAATCATGGTGAACTTCGATTACAACCCAGAGGGTTTGTTTCACTGGCTTTTATAAACAACAGGCAAGGAGTGTTCTTATTGTGATAAATTCTTGTCACCTGCCAAGCTCTGAGAATAATATGTTCTTAAATTAAGTGTATATTTACCTTAAGGAAGCAGCAGATATAATAACCTTAGATACAACTCACCATTAGCTTACTTTTCTGGAAAGAGTTGTTGCAGAAGGGCCAGTAACTTTTCGTTGAAATAATAAGAATCCAGTTTTTAAAGAAGAAAGCCAACTACCTGAATACTGTCATTCAGTGCTTGTTCCTTAGAATAAAAAAATAATTGGAAAATAAAGCCATTCAAAGAGACCTTTGCACATTGCTAAAATAGGAACTGTCATTTTATTATCAACATTTATCACAGAACATGGTCAAAACACAAATACACTGTTAGTGTCTCTACCACCATCCCAGACATGCAGGGTCTACACATAAATTTGAGAGCCACTTGAACCAAGTTTTATGCTTCCCCCCCCATCCTCCTTGATATATTAGAACGGACCTTATCCTTTTCTGAGATGATTCCAACAACCAGAATTATGACTTTCATCATTTTATTGTCACCATAAAGATCATCAAAAGGCTGTGAAGGACAGTGAGATGGAGGATAAGAGCTGGGCTCTCCCTAAGGGAAGGCTGGAGGGGCCAAGGATGGCCACTACAGTGGCTGGGCAGAGAGCTCACCCACCCACAGGGCACAGGGCCACAGCACCTGAGGTGGGGGATGACAACAGGACATGTCAACAGTCCAGTGATCAACAAGCAAAAACAAGGCAACCAGTTAGATCCAAGGTCAAACTGGGAAATACAATCAATAATTCTTGAACAGAACTGGGAACAGGCACATCTCAGCCAGCTACTACAGCTCAGGCCAGGGTCGAAGGCACAAGTCTAAGGTTAGGTAAGGTTTTTAGGTCCATGGGTAGATGGGGGGTTATGCCCTAGAGCTGGATCCATGCCATCTCTTCTGGCACCTACTGCTGAGAACTCAAACTCATATTGATTTCTCCAAACTTCAGCTTTTTTACTCTGACATACTTTCCCACCTCTAAAGAAAACAAAGTTGCAGTACAAAGGTTCCTATCACTCACACTCTGTACCTTTATTACAGTGGGAATGTCCCTTCCTATATTTGCAATGACAGCTGGTGGTTAGAAAATAGAGGTTGATATATAGAAACTGGTAGAAGCTTGAAAAAAAATAATTCCAAACATGTGCTCCAACAGAAGACAGAAATAAGCCTCAAGTTACACAGCAAACCTTCCCTCAGACTCTACCTTACGGGAAAATGTGGTTAAATATTTCAGAACTTCAACCTTGTGCTTTAGTCTGGATAAAAACCATTAACAGAAAAAGAATCAAACTTCTGCTAAGCTGTCCTCAGAACCTGTAGGACACAAAAACCAAGCACTGTACTACACAGCTGGATTTAGGAACATTTGAATTCTGTTTGGAGATACTTGAAGCACATGTGTATTGCATAATCTCACAGGTTTGGTTTTGTGAACACATAGGCTGCTGCTCTGAGCACATGGCAAACTAAAATCAAGACATGATTCAAATATAATTGGAAGAACATTGTGGAAAAGAAGAAAGAGTATATTCTTAGACAGAAATTCTTGTATTTTGAGAGATGGAAACTTAAAAGATTCTTTTTAAAAACAGAGATGGAGAATTTCATAGTATGATTTAAAATAGAGGTTTTGAAATGTAGGTCATTACTCATGCTGGGTTATACAGAATTTCTATTTCATTTATGGGGAGAAATACATCCTGTTAGACATATGTTATATCATGAAATCAAGAGAATAAATTAGATTTCCTCATCACTTCATGTCATAGGTAAAAGTTAAATATAGTTCTTCCCACCACAGTGACTAACAACCTAACTCCAAATCCAGTCAAGACTTGAAAGATTAATTTGTCGAAAGCAGCTCCATCAGATCTCACTCTTATCACATCACAAAAGCCACTGCCCTTTCCACAAGGCTGATAAGATCAAATTAATCCAAGCTGCAATTTCACCAAGGCTAAGGGACTTAACAGCATGTTAAGAACGAAACTGCTTGAGGTTCATTGTGTCTAAACTTACAAAATTGTGCAGATTTTCCAAAGTATTTTCAGAAAACTAGGGAAGGATAACTCACTGTGATTGGTTAGAGAACAGGTTAAAAAATAAGTGAGCTTGTACTCCACAGGAGAGAAAATAACAGCACTGAGAAAGGAACAGTTATGACTGCTTTGCATTCGAGACACTGATGTACTCCCAGAACTTACATGAGCCTACATGTGTTAAATAAATTCCAGAAAAAATGAGGGTCTCATCTGTTTGACCTTGTGCCCTGTCCTAGAGCTAGCATTAATTGCTCATCGTAATCTTGTTAAAATGTTATCAAATGTCTAGTAAAACAATACTCCATAAAGCCTTGCATAAAATATATCAACTTGTAAGTTTCCTTATTTGTGCTGTTAAACATCTTTTAAACTGGCATTGGTTTCACTGTAAGTTCTCTCCATTTCTTTTAAGTGCCTTATCTAGGCAAAGGAATCCCTTCTGTAGATTGTTCAGGTGCAGAGAATCAAGTACAATCTGATAACCTACCACCATTTCACACAACCAAAACAAAATAGACTTTGTTCCCCCACCATTTCTGCAGGTAAATGAGACTGTCAGAAGAATCTGGAAAGTGAGAAGCCATTTCCATAGCCTACATTAAGATCTCATATAATGAAATAAAATTTGAAATAGTATTTGCCTCATTAGGATAAACAACCTGTTAAGGATACGCAACACCCTCAGTTTGTAGCAGCAGCTAATGCAACAGTTTTCCTTTTAGTTATGGGTCCTACACTTCAAAATTGAGACTCTGAGCTTTGTGTCATATGCACAATATCCAGGAAACGAACTATACTGCACAGCTACACACCAAAACTTCAAATGCATTATCTCTTGCAAAAACACCAAAAGCCTCCTGACAATATTTCTTTAACTGGTTCATTAGCAATAATGAGGCTTATGTCCCTAATGTACACCTGAGTCAGCAAATTCCTTGTCCAGGCTTAGACAAGCTAGAGAAGCAACATCTCCTCCAGATAGAAATTAATTATTAAACCACATTTATCACGTGAGAGCAGCAATGTGACTGACTCCCCAGGCAACTGCTAGTGGCCTGAAAACACTTCTATAGCCTTCATGAACAACTAAGATGGTTGGGTTTGCTCAGTTGTCCATATCAGGCTGCTTACAAAAAAAATGCTAAAGGCCAACACACCCCAGAGACCAACGTGTCCTGCTGTGATCCTTCCAATGCACACAACAGTGAAGTGCAGTTAGTAACCACACTACTACTGAGCTCCCTGGGTTTGCTTACGCCAACTGTGCCAAACCTATGCAGTCATACGTTCACCTTTTCTAAAGGAGTTGCATTTCCTTCTCCCTTTTGATAAAAAAAAAAATAATCCCTAACACATATAAGTTCTGCTTCGTTTAAGAGTGAGTAAAATTGTCAAATATTTGAAATTTTCCACATCAGGGAGCTCATTTCTGAATCACAGGACATTTTTTACACACCTCTTTCAGAGTGAGCTAAGAACAGAAGCCCTTGCTTTAGTGATGGCCTGAAACAGGATTGCATGATAGATTCACACCTTTCAAAAGAGAGATGTTTAGACAATGTAACCTACCCACCTCCTCACTATTTGAGACTCAACTGAGCATAAGGTGCATACAATACTTTAATCTTTCATTCTACACTCCAGGTGCTGAGGAAAACCACATCACAGACTTTCACTTTTTTTTTCTCTGCCTGAATTTATTCATGACCTGTGGTGACTCTGCTAATATTGACCTTTAGCTTATGCAGTATTTTACTGGTCTCTGTGGTTTATTTCTGTGACATATTTTTTGGCAGTAATCAAATCTTTTCTTGGCCTTTATTGACCCTGTCTAAACAATCCAAATCTTTTAAGTGTTCTTGAATATGATAAACCATCTGTTTTCCAGATAACCTGAATGGCTCCTCTGCACACCTGCTTCAGTCTTAAAAACTGGCAGCCTGAGTCATGTGAAGTGCTCCCCACAGCTTACACATGGGCCAAGCACAACAGAAGTAACTATTTCCTTTTATCTGCAGTAAGTATCTGCATGCTCCTGACTGTAAAACCCAATTTTCACCACATGGGGTTTATACCTTCCCCAACAAGTACCTACAGGTATTGATATGACTCATCCTGTCTTCACTCTTTGTCTGCAAATCACCCTGCCTACTGCTCTCAGTCTTACATATATCACTCTCCCAGTCCTCCTTTTCATGCTACTGATATCCCCACGTTTTTT
>NW_008652125.1:0-5283 GCF_000695815.1 Acanthisitta chloris | reverse complement strand
CCCTACTTATTATCCTTTTTCCCTGTCCTTTTCTGCTTTATCTTCTGAATATTTCCAAAGAGACTCTGTAAGCTACAAACATGAGATAAACAAGCAGCTAAGCAATAGACTTAAAAATGTGCATTTACAAATGTGTATTACAAATATTTTTATGTGCTCCAGGAACAAAGGCTGCTCCATTCTCAAGAGAAAGAAGGCCTACACAAAGTATAAAGACAGTTGTTTATCACAGCCTCCCTGCTGACAGTGTTGGTCAAAAGATTATTTCTAAATCCACCACTGATCTGCCCAATGGTTTTGGTAAAATATCTGTCATCTCGTTCTGCTTCCTTATTTGTGAAATGGAGTTGAAAATGTATTCGTAAACAGATAGAATTGTATTAAAAAATAATCACAGCACTTTAAAAATCTCTGAGCTTTTTTAGGATGGAGTAGAGATCCTCCAATTATTGTACTTGACACCATTACACAGATTCACTTTCACCGTTTCAAAAAGAGCAGTAGAAACACACTCATTTTGTTCTTTTTCAGAGTGAATGCACTTTAGGAGCTAAAAAAAATTCCTTGTAATATCTTCCTATGGTTCCAGATTCACTACTTAAAATATGCCCAACTCCTGGCAACAAGAACCTTAGTCTCATCATTTATGCCAATGGTATTTATCACACAAGTCTGAGTTGTGCAAGTCAGAAAGCAAGTTATTTATAGGACAGCCTTAAGATTTTGAGGTTTATATATCTGTCAAGGTTTAACCCCAGGCAGCAGCTAAGCACCACATAGCCACTCACTCACTCCCCCACCAGCAGGATGGGGAGGAGAATCAGAAGAATAAAACCTAGAAAACTCATGAGTTGAGATAAAGACAGTTTAATAGGGAAAAACAAAAGGTGTGGAATATCCCTTTGGTCAGTTTAGGTCACCTGTCCCAGCTGTGTCTCCTACCAATCTCCCATGCACCCCCAACTTCCTTGCCAGTGTGGCAGCACGGAAAGCAGAAAAGGCCTTGGCTCTGCACAAGCTCTGCTCAGCAACAACAAAAACATCTCTATATTATCAACCCTGTGTTCTGCACAAATCCAAAACATACTAGCCACTGTGAAGCAAGTCAACTCTCCTTCAGCTCAAACCAGCACAATGTCTGAAGTTCTTTTCCTTTCATTGAAAAGCTCTGTGACCATAGTAGCAGAGAAAAAAAAGAAAAAGAACACAATGTGGAAGCACAAGCATTTGAACAGTTTATGGAGACAAACTAGATCAAACATCAGGAAAATGGTATTTAAAGAAAAAAAGACCCCACACACTCTTGATCTCATACAGCAAGAACTAAAGAAGCCCATCCAGTTTGTTCCCAGAGGCTTACTTGAGATCTAAATTTAACCCTTCTGTCAGGTCTTCATTAGCAGTAATGAGGCAGTTCAGTTTCTCAGTGTCATTAATAAGTACAAGGTCAAACCTCATTTCTAAACCAGACATATTAGGAAATTAATGCAGGGCTGTTTAACAAGCTGTACTTCACCCTTCCACAAATGCTGGATTAAATTACATTTAAAGATGCTTTTTATGGAAAGCAGAAAATATTACTAAAAAAAAAAAAAAGAAGCCTTGGTCACCCACTACTCCTTTTTCAAAGCACAAAATTTTTAATTTAAAGTCTAATGTCTATTCCTTGATCCTTGTGAGAGCAGCTCACTGGTTTCTCTCTTGGAGTAACAGCCCACTCACACTTTGTTACACCAAGTCCTTGGACTTTATCACACTTAGTGTGCTTGTAACAAGGCTTCATCTGAGCTGCATCTGACCCTGCTGTACAACCTGCCTTTAGCCATTTCCACTTTGGGATATATTCCCGATAGCTATACTCCTGGAAACCCAATGCCTATGATAGCTCTTCAGGAATAGACACTTTGTAACATTACTAACTCTGGCCTTGCCACAGAATAGCTATTAAGCCCTGGAAAACCGTGCCTGTTACTCCTTTTCCGCTCCCACCTCAGTCCCTGTGCAATGCATGAAATACTCAACTTTATTCCTCCTGAAGTAAATTCTGAGGGAATGTCATTCATCCTCAGGATAACCCACATCAAGTGTGACTACACAAAACATTGCTTTGTGAAATTTCAAGAGAATATGCTGCAATATACCAAATGATAATTTTTCTGACAGTTTCTCGAATCATGTGTCGAGTTTCTAGAAATAAAAAGTGCTGTAAAAGGAGAACTTGAAGTTAGTGGTCACAATTTGGTGAATAGTTTACCAGGGCCTTAGGGGAGCTCTGTGTCACTATCTTCTATTCCTTGGTCTCAGTTCTCCAATCATCAGAGTGAAAGGGAGGTTGACTTTTTTTTGGGAGTATTTTTTGCAGACTGAAGGGTCCTACCAACCTTTTGAGTCCCCTGGGGATACAAATTTCCCTCTGTCCATAAGAGCATGTAATGCATACATCTATTACTGCATATCATCAGTAAATAATTTTATCCCACAGTGGGGCAATTTCATAGGAGAAAGAAGTGGATTAAAATCATTCAGAACAAAAATTTCCAAATTCTTTGAAGGGAGAAAATATATTTCTGTGAGCTAGGTCAGGAAAACAAATAATACATCACTTAGATAAACAGAGCATCCAAGAATGGTAAATATTTTTTAAATAGATGATTTAGTACAAATAATATTTCACAAGGGGATTGTTTTGTACTGTTTTATGAGGTTTAGCCTTGGCACTGGTAAAAGATAACAAGTGCTTGTTTAAAGAACACTATAGGCTAAACAAAGCCATGACTACACTAAATCTCTTTCAGCTGTGGAGTTATGATCTCATTTCCTGTATATTTTAAATTTGTGAAATAGATATATTAGAATCATATAAATATTAGAAAAACAGAGGGTCATTATAACCATAGTAATAAGAATGTGAATCCAATACAGTAGCTCTGAACAGAAAGAGAAAATCAGGTTTTAGATACCTAAATGAAAAAAGGTAGCAGAGATTCTGCTGCATGGGGAAAAATGTATAATCCTGCCTTAGGCAAAGGATCAGAAAAACCCCCAGCTGTATCAGGTATTCTAATGTATTCTACTGCACTTTTTTACACAGAAAGCCATTGACGAAATTTAAGAAAGGGTGTTTTCTGTTCAAAGATTACAAGAGGAAAATTGGGATGCTTTAATTTATGTTCTGGGATCTCAAATGTGATCCCACATGGCATTTCCTATCCACACTTACCTATCCCTGATGGATGAAAGGGGAAATACACTGTAAGAATCCATATCCATCAAACATTATGGGATATGTGGTACAGCCAGAAAGTCCAGTCTAGCAAGTGAAACAGAAGAAGCATTAAGAAATACTGCAAAATAATTTTGAATCAAAATCTTCAGGTTCCTAATAAAAGCTGAAAATATTTAAGTTCAGGCCTTTTAAATATTTCAATGGGGTATCTAAATTTTCTATTAAAAGACACAATAAAAAAATTGCAAAGCATCTAATTATGTAAATAAAATGGTTCAATAGCTCTACTTATTCCAGCTGTTCATGAAAATAATCACATTACATTTTTCATTTGTCACAGTGAAGGTCATAAGTGCCAGATGAAGTTAAAAGCTCCCAGATTAGGAATTCACCTATACAGAGGCAGAATAAAGCAGAGCCTTTGTCTGGTATTTAATCTTCTTTTGAGTTTACTGGGACATGTGCTCACTGGATGGTATCACATGGCCTGCAGAAAACTCATCTTCTGTTCCCTCTTAAGCTACCAAGGGAATTGGAAAAGGAATTGGGCTCATGACCTCAGACTAAGTATTTGGCATATGACCATCTTTCATGTAGCATTTAATATAATCACTGGTAGAGTTCTCCAGTACTCTCAGAATAACTTATCTGTTAATTACTCTTCTCTGTGTGACATCTTGTGCCAAGCAGCACATGATTCTTTCTCACTTTTTGAATGTTAAGTTCAGCATGTCTCATGTATGCATACCACAGGCTTGTGAAAGTCTTACCTCTCTATTTTGGAACAATTAGCACTCATTTTTTCACTAGTTTCAACTACATACTGTGAGGAGCAGCAATGCACAATATCAACTGCAAAATCATTGTCCTACTTTTACTTGTCTCAGTTCAATGTAACAACTTTCTCCCCCAGCATCTCCACATCTCACACTTCTCTAAGCCATCTCCCATCAAACCTCCTCCTTAACTCCCACCACTCCTGCAAAACCTGACATTACATTTCTAGCTTATGTATGTCTTTCACATCATTTCACCTGCTCAGAGGAGCAGTTTTTTGTTTGTTTAAGGAATGAATGTTTTAAGGTGCATAACACAGAGATTAGAAATTACTGTTCTATTATGAAACATCTGCTTACATTTTGGGAAATTTTTGTATTTGTTGTATGGATATTCATAAAGATATTTAACTAGTTATTTATTTGCTTTTAAGTGCTTGGATTTTCAAAATGCTGACTCTGACAACATTTAGAATTTTCCTGTATAGCCTTATTTTTTTCCCTTGTCCATGTATTTTTGAGGAAAAACAAGATGAAAGTCACTCAATGAGTCAGGATACATACTTTGGAAACACTCCCACAAGGTTAGTATTTGGGTTCCTCTTAGAGGAAATGCATTGCTTCTGTAGCTTCATGCCCAGCAATGGGCAACAAGGCTCTTAAGAGGTCTAGAAATCATGTCTTACGAGGAACAGCTGAGGGAATTGGGTTTGTTGAAAAGGAAGCCCAGGGATGAGCTCATTGCCCTCTACAAGTACCTGAAAGGAGGTTGGAGTGAGGAGGATGCTGCTCTTTTCTGCTGTGCCTTCAGTGAGAGGACTAGAAGGAATGACTATAAGCTGAGACAGGGGAGAATCAGGTTAGATATCAGAAAAAAAATGAAAATCTTCATTAGGATGGTCAAGCATTAGAATAAGTTGCTCAGGGAGGTGGTAGATTCACCTGGAAGTGTTTAAGAGGCATCTGCGTCTGGCACTGGGTGACAAGGTTTGGGGGTTACAGTGGTAGTGCTGGGTGGACAGCTGGACTTGATGATCTTACAGGTCACTTCCAACCTCGGTAATTCGATGTTTTTATATAAACTATAACTCAAAAAACAAGAAGCAAAAACTAAAGTCACCGCACACTAGTACCACCAATAAATGCTAAGGGCGCTGGGGTGGTTTCTCACACCCCTTTTTCTTTCTGGATGTGACCTTCGCCGAGGAGCAGCTCGCAGCGGCTGGCAGGCAGAGGCGCCGCCGGGAGGAGAGCGGCAGGGCGCGGGGAGGAGCGCGTTGG
>NW_008652124.1:0-497 GCF_000695815.1 Acanthisitta chloris | reverse complement strand
GAGATGGCAATAGGCCCATTCATTAAAAGTTAATGGTCTTCCCCGGCCCTTTCCAAACCTGCCCCTTCCTGTACCTCTGCCTCGGCCACCTCTCCTACCTCCCCTTGAATTTTCTTGTACTACTGCCAAGAACTATCCTTGCTTTTATTAATTTCTTTTTCCCTATTGTTATAAACCTTCCAAGCTACTTCAAGTAGTTTGCCCAGACTTCCTAACTCCCACCCCTTCAGTTTCTGTAACTTTTTTCTTAATATCATCTTGTGACTGACCAAGAAAGATAAGAGCAAGCTGAACTTTAGCTTGTTCTGTGTCTATTTGGAGGTCAGTATATTTCCTGGCTGCTTCTTTAAGTCTCTCTAAAAATGCGGTGGGGGATTCCTTTCTCTCTTGCCTTATTTCATACAATTTAGCCCAATTCATAGGTTTAGGTATAGCATTTTGAACTCTTTTCTGAACCCACTCTTGATACTTCTTTAACCTCATCATGTCTATTCCCC
>NW_008652123.1:0-6419 GCF_000695815.1 Acanthisitta chloris | reverse complement strand
AGCCCGAGGAACACCGAGCAGTGCACGCGCCAAAGGGGCAAACGCTGCTTGAATGTAAATCCAGTGTGTGAAATAACACCGGGAGTGACGCCCCTGTCGAACCGTGAAATCTGTTGGCAATTAGTGATGCCGGTGAATGTCCGGATGAGGTTTTATACTTGCTGGAACACCGCGAAGTTCATTAACAGCAGAAGAAAAAGAGACTTGAAACATTTCCTAAAGTTAACTTGGGATGAAAACATGCCAAACCTGCCTGGTGACTTTTCTTTGGGGCATACAAAGATTACTGTCAAAACACTCAGCTGTAAATAAGCTAACATGAATTACTAGAAGGACTCATGGCTCCCCCACTACAGATCAGAGGCTTTGTCAGCAAAGCACAGCAAGGCTCCACAACTTAAAAAACCCATCGTTTTGAGGCAGCTGCCTATGAAACAAGACTTAAGGCATCACAGAAGATAGTGCTGAAGTAGCATTTATGGATTCCGCATTTGTTTAGTGGAAGGCAGACCAAACCCTTCAAGTTTACAAACACTGGTAGGAACGAGTTACCTCATGTACATTGATAACGTCAGGTGCTTTTTCTGCATGGATCTGTAGCAGCAGAATAGAATGTTTAAGTATTCAGTGCAAGGCAGAGTAATAGGAAAAACAGAAGTAAAAGATCTTTTACATACAACAGGAGTAGCTTTTAAGCTAGAAAATTCAAGTGAATAATCTTAGTTTAAGAGTTTATAATTTCCCTGCTGAATTTAATACTGTTTCTGGCTAGTTGGCACCCATTTATCTTTGAGGCAGGTTCTATTATTTTTCATTGAACATCCGGAGTAGGTTTCTAACAGGACATGAGCACAATCCAGGTTGTGGATTCTTGCACAACAGAAACTTCAATATATTTTTGCATGGTTGTGAAAGAAATACTCAGTTATTAATCAGAGCTTCTTCAGGTGTTGTCTAAACTAGGGACCATATTCTGAAAAGACCTACAGATACCTGATTTTAGCTGAAGACAGTAGACCTATTCCAGAGGTTAACGTTAACACTTGGGTGTTTACAATGTATTTGCTCCAGGCAATTAGAGCCAAAATTTGGACCAGGTGCCTTAGACAAGGGTTTATCTTATTTTCTGCTATATTTATTGATAACAAAGACTGGTAACACCCAAATTTTATCTGAACTAGATATCCTTAAAACATTAATACTAATGTAGCAGGACTGACTTTTGGTATATGGAGTGTTTCTTCTTACCTCCAAAATTTTCATTAAATCTCCATCTGAGATTGAATTTGAGATCTAAGAACTGGGGACTCAGTATCTGCTTTGTAAGCACAGGACACCTTTCAGAGGATAGCACTGACATGACATTGCTTAGATGCTCCTGCCAAAATCCAAGTACCTGAAATTTTCAACCAGAACAAGATCAGCTCTACTTAGACTGGTGGCTGAACAAGCAGCTGCTTGTTTAGGTGCAACCAGCTCCCATAAACTTACTCATTTGAATACACCCTTAACTGCAATAAATTGTTTTATTCACTCTATTGCTTACTTGTTTCCTAAGCTGTAACAGACTGATACTGGAATTTCTGGTGGAGAAACAAAGGTTCCTGCAGGGTTATCTATGGGACTGTACAACTCTGGGACCATGATTAATGGTAACACAAGCTGGTGTGAAGAAGGGGCAGGTTTGTGGAGCTCTAAAGGACCCAGTTATTACAAAAATAATTGTCAGAGTTATGTTACCAAGCCTTGAGCATCCTGGACCAGTGAGGAGATGTCTCTGCCCATGGCAGAGGGGGTTGTGCCTAGATGGTCCATTCCAGCCCTTTAAATTCTATGATGATTCTATGATTCTATAAGCTGCTCACTATTTAGAAGAAGAGTTTCTTCTTCCCTTTTACCTAAACATACAGGATGCAAAGCAAGATCAGTGTGGAGTCTAGGAGTAAAAATAAATACGATTTAATAGGAGACAGTAATGTGAAATGATTAAAGGCAGCATGACCAAATGAAGATAATAACACGTTACTGTACACAGCATGCTAATCATTCTTTTGCATTCATTTTTATCCTAGGAATACATTAGAATTTAGTGCATTTGCCATAATACAGCATAACACCTCCACTTTTCATGAGGGGAGAACCTCCATCTATTCCACTCCTACCAGCTTGATGCCAGTGCCAGCAAGAGATACCCAGAGCCTGAAGAGGGATCACAGGTCAGCAGGAGAAAACCTGAAGAGCAGCACAAAGGAATCCCAGCCACTCCAGCCAGTGAGTTGGCTTCACTGGGGAGTCCAGCTTAAATGGCTCTATGCAAATGGATGCAGCATGGGGAATAAACAACATGAGTCAGAGACCTACACTCACCTGAAGGGCTACAATCTTCCTGGAATCATGGAGATGTGGTGTGATAACTCCTGTGACTGGAGTGTTGGAATGGAAGGGTGCAGACTCTTTAGCAAAGACAGGCAGGGAAGACAAGGAGGTGATGTTGCCATCTATATCAATAACCAGCTGGAGTGCATGGAGCTCCACCTGGGGATTCATGAGGAGCTGACTGAGAGCTTATGCATGAGGATTAAAGGGAGGGCAGGGTCTGCTACAGGCCACCTGGCCAGGAAGATCAAGTAGGTGTCTCTCTCCATAGACAGGAGTGACCTCACTCTCTCAAGCCCTCACCTTCATGGGAAATTTTAACCATACCAATATCTATTGGAAGGACAACACAGCAGGGCATAAGCAATACAGCACGTTGCTGAAGTGTGTTGGTGGTAACTTCCTTCTCCAAGTGGTAGAGGAGCCAACAAGGAGTGCTTTGCTGGACCTGTTCTCATCAACAAGGAGGAGCTGCCAGAGCACATGAAGCTCAAGGGCAGCCTTGGCTGCAGTGACCATGAAATGGCAGTGTTCAAGATCCTTAGGGCAGAAAGTAGGGTGTTCACCAAGTTCACTGCCCTGCATTTGAGGAGAGCAGATTTTGTGCTCTTCAAAGATCTGCTTGGTAGAGTACCACTGACTGGCATTAAAGCTGCATCTTTGCTCTGTATTACTGTATGAGGTAGAACATAGTCTATGCTGGCAGCATAGTAGCTATGCGAGGAGGAAACAGGACTGTCTGGATGTTAGATGTAGATAACTTTTAAATGATTCAGAATCATTAAGTTACATACATTTTTATCCTGTGAAAACACATGTCCTTCCACATCTGCCTCAACACAAGTGGGTGTAACCTGTCACACACAATGATTCAAATCAGCAGTTTGACCTATTTAGGCAGACCAAGAGAAGTGATGGAACTATGCTCATACATATTTTTTAATCATAGATCATAGTTAGATTTTAGGATCTTGTCGTGGTTTAAGCCCATCTGGCAACTAAGAACCATGCAGCTACTCTCTTACCTTCCCCCCATCCTGGTGGAATGGAGAGGAGAATCAAAACTAAAACTTGTAGGTTGTTGATAACAGTTTAATAGTTGAAACAAAGTTAAATTTTAGTAAATTATAGTAAATAATAGCAAACAATAATGATGATAATAAAAATGAAAAACAAGTGATGCACAATACAATTGCTCACCACCTGCTGACCAATGCCAGACCCCCTCCCCAAATCCCAACCGTCCCCCCTTATGGGTAACTCCCCCAGTTTACACACTGGGCATGATGGTCTGTGGTGCGGAATATCCCTTTGACCAGTTCAGGGCACCTGTCCTGCCTATGGTCCAGCACATTGTTTATTATTTTTTTTGTTCCTTGTGTACCTTCTCACTGGCAGAGCATAAGCCACAAAGAAATGGACTTAGGATAAACATGACTTTGCAACAACCAAAGCACCAGTTTCAGTTCAGCAGGCAATTCTGGTAAATACTGCAAAAGATTTAAGATTACTAACTTTTTACTATGTTTAAAATAATTTGTAAGAGATACTGGGATGCAAGTAACCAAAGCCAAATCTAGATACAGAATAAAGTATTAATAAAAAATAATTGTCTCCAGGTTATTACTGATCAGGCCTGAATTCTTACAGGCTTGCTGAGCTTTTTTTCAGCAGGCAATTCTGGTAAATACTGCAAAAGATTTAAGATTACTAACTTTTTACTATGTTTAAAATAATTTGTAAGAGATACTGGGATGCAAGTAACCAAAGCCAAATCTAGATACAGAATAAAGTATTAATAAAAAATAATTGTCTCCAGGTTATTACTGATCAGGCCTGAATTCTTACAGGCTTGCTGAGCTTTTTTATTTTTAATTTTTGTCTTCTGGTCAGCAGGATCAAATGTAATGAGCTCAAAAAGAGATTTTTGGCTGCAGATATGACAGTTTCATCAACGGTTTGGAAATTGCTGGACCAGTCTTTACTTGTCTTCACAGAACTAAGCAAAACAAGGATTGAAATTGGGTTTACTATTTTTAACTGACTACTCCAACCATGAGACCTACTGGCTTTTCTAAGGGATGTCAGTATTATAACAGTTTTGTTCATATTCTGTCCTGACTTTAGGAGCTTCCCAACAACAACAACAACAAAATCAGTTGAAAATGATAGGCTGATATCAGTTGAAACTGCTGTCAATATCAACAGCACTTCCCAAAAGGAAAAAAATATTTACAATAATCCTAAACATTTATTCCTTATAAAGAAACCACATCAACAGGCTGTTAATTCCAAGTGTTTGTGAACTTATGTTTCATTGTAGACCTTCAAAAGGTATACCACCTTGTAAGCCATTGGATGATGAAGAGCAACAAGGAAATATGTGGCTCATTTCAAAAATAATCTCCTTAATAGGATGATAAACTATGCTTTCTTTGAGCTCAAGTACCAAAGTGCTGTGTCCATGTGAATAGTCTTTAGCTGAGACTTTTCAAGCAGTTGTTCATTGTATCTTTATCTGCATCTGAAATAAAACAGCACCGAACTACACAATGGCTCTTTGAAGGGTAAACTCTGCCAGTGTAATCAGTGGGTGGTAGTGCTTCCCTGGCTGGGTCTTCAGTCAGGATATGACCTTGTATCGCCTCCCATTCCCTTCTTCCAACACTTTTTTTCTGTTACTATAAGCTATAGTGACTTCAGTTCTGTGGGTTTTCCATGCAAAGAGAGTGGGATGCTTTTGTAACAAAACAGACTTAGGTGGGTTTGGGCATGAACCCTTTGTGGCTGTATGATGCTGCAATGCTATGCAAGTCAGGGAAGATGTGGTTATACTATGTGTAGGCTGACCCAAAAATTCAAGGTAGATGATGTTAACACCATCAAATGGATGAACGAAACCATATGATGAATACTTATGGTAGTTCACTTCATCCATTATTGAATGTGGTCTTCATTTATGTTGATTTCAGTTGAATAAGATTAGAGGCACAATAGAGGTTACTGCGTATGTACTTAATTCAGTTCTGACTAGGGAAGTATAGAAAAATAGCTGTCAACACTTTCCTGCAGTTATATTTCTTAGTTTAAATATATGATCCATTATATAAAATCTAGCATAGCATGTAAAATGCCTCCTAAATCAACTTCAATTTTATTTTACTTTTTTATGTTACTAAAAGTAAGGGATAGCTGAAAGTGAAGTCTCAAAAGCAATATGAATTTTAAACAGAATAAAGGCACTCAGTGATACATTATGGCTGGATGTTACGTACAGCTGAGAGGCAGGAGCATCAACTACAAAGACACAGCTTAACTACTGAGGGTATTGTGTTTCTCTGAATTAGCAACACACACTTTGCATTTCTATAGCAGTTCAGTCATAAGAGGTTAAAAAATGTCACAAATTGGCAAAGTTTAAGAAAGAGAAATAATACTGGTAAAGCCTTGTTCCAGGCCACATGGGAAACTTAATCAGCAACAACATAAAACCAGATGATCTGCCAGTTTTTTTCATACACAATGAAATATTATATTAAACATTTTATTAAACACTTGTAAAAGATGCATTGAGCCCTAAGCAGAGTCTCTGGATCCTATAATAAAGTAAATTATAAAATCATCCTTCAATGGTTACCTGTATAACTACCAAAGAAACAGTAAGGAAAATTCATGAGGGAATTACTCAGTGGCAGGGTGTACCCAAATTCAAATCCATGGCACGATGGGACCTTCCACATTTCATACAACGTAGAAGCCTTGTATTGATTTGGTCTGAGGACACAAAAGACCCTACACATTAGTAGTAGCCTGTTAAAAACTACTACAGACAGCAGTGGTGTGTTGTGTTTTTGAAGAGAATTATTTTTCTTACCTATGATGCAGCATTGTTATTAAATTTATAATCTAAACTAAACCCCATAATTCCTAGATTTACAGTTGATTATAAATTTGTACTTGTAAGGTTGTATCCAAAAAATTATGTCGTGTAGTGCCTGGTCAGATGTTCAGTTTTCTGTTAAACCAGATAAATATTATTTCCA
>NW_008652122.1:51580-72718 GCF_000695815.1 Acanthisitta chloris | reverse complement strand
AAAGCAGATGGAAAATATGAAATTAGAACTTTTATGGAAGTATTTTTACTAGATTAATGGAAAATTCAAATCCACTCACTTCACTTGAAATTTATGGAAGAGCTGAAAACTGTCTTTTTTGTACTAGGTACAGATTTTGCTTACTGAAATGTATTTTACAGTTAATCCTTTAGTATTCATTTTATGAATATGTTAGCACTGAGCAATACTGCCTATTTCTGACTGTTTCCTGTATTTTACACAGCTGTAGGTAAGACAAAAGTCTCCAACTGTTTACTCATACCATTGTAAGAGTTGTCTTGGGGTTCACTCACTGCCCCACCTTGTCCCACCAAAAATGATACAACCAGATAAAGTGGTAGTCTCCTGGTGCTTAAGGAAATGCACAGGTACAGATCAGTTGGTGATAGCTGCTCTATGTACAAGTGAAAATATGTGTCTAAATATTTATTACAAAATAATCTGATATAGTCAAACTTGTAATGAATTTTAAAAGCCATGTCAATACAGAGATTTGTTGAGCTGTCATGTTGTTGCCAGTGAACATGAGTATGGACTCAGGACTCAGTCCATAAAGCTGAGAACCAGAAGAGTCAGTATCTGAATCTGGTGTTTCTTCCTTTGAAAATGTTGAAACTTCCCCTACTCCACCTCCTTCTCATCCAAGAATAACAGCTGTTTTCTTATTTCCTCATCCTTAAAAGCTTGTTCTCGTTTTAATGTACTTGTGAAAAACTAGGGAGGCATGTGCCTATATGGATGTTCCTATGGAGTTTATAAATCCATATTTTATTCCCAGAACTGGCACCACAAAAAAAGAGCATTGTTAACTGTTTACTTCTGGGCAGAAGTACAAAAATATGATTGTGCATAGGGGGCCTTATTTCACGCTGAAACTGATGAAAAGTGGTAAAAAGGACAAGAATGCTTCTTAAAGACATGCTTTATTCTGCAGCTGAACCCCTGTAATGTCAGGCTTCATGTTAGTCTGAAGTATTTATAGTAGTCACAATCAGAAGCAACTTCACATTGTTAGGATAAATGATGATTGCAAAGCAAGTTATTAGAAAAATGCACCCCTATTTCCACAATTAAATATCCTTTACATTGCCTTAAAGGTTATATATATAAAAAGGAATCTGGGCTGGTATATACCAGGCATGGGAATCTGCCTTTCTTCAGATGCAGAAAACAGCTGGAAAGGTGAAGCCAAGTTCCTAACCAAGCTGTTTAACTAGTGGAAAGTGCTTAGTGTTACAATTTGTGTTGCCATTATAAACTGTTAAAATTGAAAGAATAATTTTACATTGCCTTAAAGGTTATATATATAAAAAGGAATCTGGGCTGGTATATACCAGGCATGGGAATCTGCCTTTCTTCAGATGCAGAAAACAGCTGGAAAGGTGAAGCCAAGTTCCTAACCAAGCTGTTTAACTAGTGGAAAGTGCTTAGTGTTACAATTTGTGTTGCCATTATAAACTGTTAAAATTGAAAGAATAATTTTCATAGAATCGTAGAGTGGTTTGGGTTGGAAGGGACATTAAATACCTACCCCGTGCTGTGGGTAGGGACACCTTCCACTAGGTCAGGTTTTCATTTACTACAAAGTTAAAACAGTGATGGCCATGAAGTTCTGTTTATAGGAAGATAATAGTAGGAATGTAGGACATAATTATGAATTTTCTATGAAATATATAACTTCCAGAGCTGAAAAAAGTCATTTTATTTTCATGATATCAACTCTATGCAATAAGGCATCATATATGTGCACAGTATACAATTTCAAGTGCATTTCCTGTGTGAGTGATTATTAGATTTAAATAAAATAGAAGCATCTTTTTGCAGCTTTCACTTTTGCTTCATATTTGGCTGGGTTTTGTTGACAACCACTTGTTCTGCTCTCTTTAGAAAGCAGAATTGCCATATGTCAAAAGTCATATATATTGCAAACTCTTATTTGACTAAAGGCAAAATCTGTTTCTACATTCAGAGGTTTTATTATTTTTTCTTTACTCATAATTTTCTCCTTAATTTGAGAATATTTAGTGGATGAGAAATCAAGACTTTGTTTCATGGAAGATTATATTTCTACATAGACTAACAGTATGCAAACAGCATACCTAATCATGTTTTTTCCTTCTGTGGTCTGCTATCTTTATGGTGTAATGGAAATGTAGTAGAGAGTACTATTTCTGTAAGACCTTTGAAACTAAAGTTCGTGCTAAATGTGATTCTCTCCTAGCTGCTTGTGATGCATATGGCAGTTAAAGATGAACAGGAAAGTGAGAGAGGTCAGATGATTTTGTAAAAAAGTCAGCTGGAAAGAGCTCTTGCCTTTCACAAGCCTCTGTTGCACCTATAAAGATATCACCATTTCAGCACTCTTGTGCTGCACTTCTTATATGTTTTTTGACTCATACACCAGGGGTAGAATTACAGCAGTGGCATTCATGACTGTGGACTTGGACTTGAGGCAAACCTTCTTTGTGCAGATAATTATTAAAAATGACTGGTGTGAAGGCTGCAGAAAAGGTATGTCCTGCCAGCTCAGTTGCAGCAGCTGAGCTATAGAGGAGAGCAGCCCAGAGTGTGCCTGTTCAGCTTTGTGATGCCCTGGATACCAGCGAAGGCAGGAGAGGGCCACATGCACCAAACAAACATTCACAGCTCTGGCACAGAGCAGCAGGGTGAAAATGTCTCCTTAGTACCTAGAGAGAGAAATATTTTTTTCTTGTGAATGATGGATTTTGGCTCATGTGAGAAAAGCAAAGCCAATTGATTTAATAGCAATTAACTCATCCAATATTGGAGAGCCATGTACTGTTTGGCATAATTCATTGAAAATTGTTCTGGCAATGCTGCAGGCCATTAGATGTTTCAGGAAGGAGATGGGAACTGATAGATATTCTGCACAGATACAGTCAAGAGGCACAATAGTTAGGGGAGTCTGTAATATTGCCTCATGCCAGCAGGCAGTAGCCTTCTTTTATCTTCCTAGAAAGCCTTAATAAGGATGGTGCTGGGGGAGGGGGAACTGGCCTGCTCTTTGATGTATTGGTTATCTGCCTGCCAGATAATTGTATTTCCTACTGCACTTGATATAATAGGTTTCCCCCTAAATTATCAATTACTTTGTTTTTATTTTTCATGTGGGTTATGGGAGTTAATCTTGACATTGAGCCACAAAGGGCACGGCCTTTTCTGCATCAATCTCACAGGTGAAGGAGGAGCTTTTTGGGTACTGGTTGCAGGCAGCCACAGAGACATCCCTCAGTTCTGCCCCAGCCTGTTTCCCTCAGCACACACTTTCTGTATAGTCCTGGATCCAGTCAGACAAAGATGCAATGAACTTTTTAGTCCACACCTACCCTGACAGTGCTCAGTACAGGGTAATTTCCAAGGAAATTGACCCAGTTCATGCTGTATTACTTCCATAAGGGTTTTCTGGTCTGCAGTCCAGTGATTGTGATGCTCTCCTGTTTCCAGAGGGACCCAGATGCTCCCAGTCTATAAGTATTGCCCAGTTTCCCCTTATCATTATATAGAGCCCCAACAAATGGGACAGGTAACTTGTATTTGTAGTTGTAACTCCTCATTTTCATATTCAAGTATTCATTTCAAGTGATGTGATCTTTTCTGTGGAAGTCATTCTGTGCTGTGATCTGCCTTTTGTTGCATTGTATCATGATAGCATCGACAGTGATTTTAATACTGTACAATTTTCAAGGCAGCAGTAACTCCTTGATCTAGTTATCTGACTGTCATCTGAAAATAACCATAAAGGACACAGTACATTTTGTATATCTGAGAAGAAATCAGAATGAAGATACATAGTTAGCACAATCTGTTACTTGATTTTAAACGGATCATTAATGAGGTTTTTTAACAAATACTAGAGTTTTCCCATTTTTTAATTAGAAAAAATTGGAGAAGGAAAAAGAAAAATAAGTGGAAGAGAAACAATCTTCTTATCCTTTTCTTTTGTAATTGGATGACTTGCTTCAGTGCTGTGTGATTATATTTAATTAATGATCTCAAACTTTATTATGCTGTTTGCTAATGCTAGTCATTGTGCTGGCCATGTGTCTGTTAGTTTATTTGCATATGTGTGGGGAGGCATATTCCCAGTGTGATGATCTCGTTTGATACAGAAATATAATCACATTATACATCTTGAGAACACACTTTCCTTCTTTGTTAATCATTTTAGTCTGCTGATTCACCTTTCTTATTACAGTTTTATAGTGTCATAGAGTTTAACACTGGCAAAGACGATTCAAACACAGCATGACCCTGTGCAGCTCAGCCCCTCTGGTCACTGAGCCAGTGGGGAGGGACCCCCTGTAACCCCAACCTGTTTCTACTGTGCTCTGCTGGGTTACATCTGATCCCTGGCCAAAAACTGTTTCTGTTTTCTGCCTGTTCCAACCATGCTCATCTCTGCTCTTATGTCTGACACACACGATAACAGCATCACACTAAATTCCATCGCATCACATTATAGGGAAATATTTTGTTTCCCTTATTGAGGTGCATTTATGTTCCCATTCAAATAATAAAATATTTAAATGCCTTGCTGAAAAAATGGGAAGACAGTTTTACAATGGTAAAACTTCTATAGCACTATTTTCAGGATACTTTTTTTCTGGGAAAATAAATGTTCGACTATTAATGTTCAGCCATCTCAGATGTCCCCAGTCATTGTCTCTAATGCACAGATCTGACTGCTGTAACTTCCACTGAAATATCTCTGGAAGGTGACTGGTTTCACTGGAGAAAGTAATTAATTCCTCTGCAAAGAGCAAAGGCACCACTTGTTCATAGCATCAGTGACTCTCGGTTCTGAAAACAGTGGAATTCTCTGGTGGTTCAATGATGCACTTGAAATTATCATCATGGGTAACAAATGTACAAAGTCAGTAAATTGGTAAGTTTGGGAAGGAATTTTACCTGGAGCTTAAATCTTGAACAAACACCTGACAGCAACTCTGGTAATAACACTTTGAAAGGTGAATGCTGAATAACTAGGCATCACTGATGTTAAAAAACACATAGCCTGGATGTAGTCAATATTTATAATGAAAAGTATCTTGGATACTGAGTGCTTGTAGCATTTTAATCTATTCAAAAATATATTGGACAAAATATGCTTATAGAGAATATTGATCATTGAAAATATTTTCCATAATCTCTCTGCAGCAGATTGTACCTCCTAAAGAAACATGGATGAATATGTACCTCTTGGGAAATGACTCCCAAATTTATAATTAGTAGTTTTTCAAAAGGTTTGCTAGATTGTCTGGAATAGATGCCTGAAGCACAGCATGCAGATAACAGAGGCTGGAGGAATGGCTGCCTGCTTTGTTCTCTAGCAGATTAATTTCTGCAGTGGGTACCAAGAGAGAAGGCTGGGGAATAGCTGGGTGTAAGATACTGCGTGACTGATGTTTCTGGGTCCTGCTAAGCACTGTCTTGCCATTACTACTACTGCACAGTGTCTAAAGGCTTTTGTGGCTACAGATTCTTTTTCCCTCTTTTGACTGGTTTTTTGGATGGGTGAGGTGATGGGGCACTCGTGCAGCCTCGACAAGTCTCCATGGTTTACATCCTTCACAGTGTTCCCTGGCCAAGCACCTGGCAGGGTCTGCACCATTTGTTCCTCCAAGCTCAGCACCCCGGTGCTGAGGAGGGGCATAGATGTGGACCCTTAGGTTTCAAGCCTGGAGGATGAATGGGAAAATGAAAAGAGCCTGATCCAAAGTCCTTTTGTTTGGGCTTTATTTTTTTAGTCCATTTTCGTTGATTTCAATGGACTGTGAGTCAGATCCATACTGCCTGTTACATGCTATGTTGGCCCAGTGGCTAACAAGACTGCAGATATTTCTTCTTTTGAAGTCATTAGCCAAGGCACTCACATAAATCATGGGGTTTATTGAAACTGCAATTAAAACAAATCAGGCTTAATGCATGCTGAAAGCCTTAGAATTGCTATACAGGTGAACATGGAGGGAAAGGCACAAGCTTAGCCACCCATCCAAACAAAACTGAGAAAAGAACTGTGGATATAATCGAACAGCATGTGAATATTAATGCACAAAATCCTCTGAGTCCCTAGTTCCCCGATGCAATTATTTTCTATTCACATTAATTGTTCCTAACAGATGACATTAATGACTTTGAGTTAAAATGTGTGCAGAGGAGGCCTTCAGCAGATCAATGCTGGTTAAAAATAGGGTCACTCTTGCAATCATTCACTCAAGGTGTAACAGCTCGTAAATAAAACAACATTAACATGTTGATTGATTTATAAATGTTAATTTTGTAGTTCATTTTTATGCTTTTTTTTCCTGAAACCTGTCAAACTCTGTGGATAATGGTAGGACTTGTGTTCATTTGTCATTGTTGCGTGTGAAGTAATGATAAGTTGCAAAACAGTGACTAGAAGAAAAAGCAGAGTTTGTTTTGGATGAAGAATGATCTGCTCTGCAGACAGGAAGTCTTGGACAAAGTAAGCACAAAGAGCAACATTTCAAATTAGAACAAATCCTCTTTTACCTCAGGGTCTTCATTTCCCTTGAAATTTAACAGCAGAGTTTGGAATTTTAAAAATGCTGATCTGCTGCATATTTGACAAATGCTTATGCTTTGCTCATTCCCTTCTGCCCCCCCCAGAAACTCCATTCACGCATCTTAGACCTCTCATCTGGGGATCTGCTTTCAGAAGTAGAACGAAACAGAAACCTGATGCAAACTCGAACTGCTGATGCTCAGATTCACGTGAGTGTTTGTGCTGTCCTTGTACCCCTCATTTTGAACCTCCTTTCTGCCTCTGAAGTCTGATGTCAGGGACGAGCCATAAAGCTGATCTCTGAATTGAAACACTCTTGAGGCAGATAACAATACTTCTACTTCCTTCTGTTCTCTGAAATTCAATATTGTGCCCTCAGTTGATATAGTAAGCAGATAGTGTCACTCTGTGCAAAAAAAGCGTAAATCTTAGCAATGTCCCCAATATACCTTTTTGGGTATTGATTACATCTCAGAATCTCTGAGAAATGGTCAAGGAGCTTTTTATTAAAGCCCATGCACAGTATTATTCATCCTACTTTTATGATATATTATGTATGAACTTTTAAAAATTCATGGGCTCTGCATTTTTTTTCAGACGGAGTTAGCTTTGTGCTTATTTGGCAAAACGTTAGCCAGTGTGGCTTTCATGTTTCATTGTCAAAGAGAAAAGTAGCTTAAAAAACAAAAGTCACAGAGAGGGAAACAAAGGGGACAAGAACAGAACATTGAACCTGCTTGTGCCTTTGATCTTGAAGTACAGTAGTGTCAACAAAACTGGAATCTCCCTTGTAATCCGTACTTTAATGAAAAGACATTGTTTCAAAGGTTCACAAAAATGCTAACAACCCTTTGCATTATATTAAATTAAGCCTTCAGGTTAGGTTTTTCTAATGTAGAGTTTGTGTCTTTAATGGTCTGATTCTTTCAGTTTTCTGTGATTTCTAGTGAAAATTACGTTTTCAAACTGTAATACTACATTCAGGCCTTTTTCCTCTAATTTCATTAGAGGTAATGACTAAAGAGTCACGATTACAAAAAATTAAATTTTCACTGTGTCAGTTAATAGACCCATATGAAAGTTAAATGTATTTAATTAATGCATCATAAACATGCTATTCAAAGTACTTTGTCGGATAATTTAGAGAATAAAGGCAAATTGCAGGAGAAAATTCCACTCTCTTTAGTGATCAGAATGCAATCTAGAAATTGGGTAGATATTCTCCTTCTGAATCTGGAGTGACATGGTATTTTTTTGCACTTCTCCTCTTTTAAGCATTAGAGGTGATTACAGCAATGTACTGTTCTTTTGCTTTGCTTAGATATCTCCATTTTTCCCATGGCTGAAACTATAGTACCAAATACCTTTCTCCTCTCTTAGGTGGAGAGGAAGCAAAGTGATGAGATGGAAAGACTCTCAGACTATCTGAAGATGACAGGGATGTCAGGAAATACTTACCACTATGCTGTGATCTTTTCTCCTAGAGGAGATTCTTAAAGGAAGAGATTTACCGGCATCCATTCCTTACACACTATGATGACAGGGACATAGTCCAGTATAAAGGACAGGAATTTGACAGGACATGTTTTCCCAATACCACAGCTGAAGTGCAACAAAATAGCCAGAACCAGCAGATGCTGCCATTGGCCTCAGTACAGTCACCCTTACTGGGAATGATGCTGTCACAGCTGAGGAAGCTGATGAGAGAGGGTCTCCCCATAGGAACCACAATGTCAGAAACAAAGACTAATTTGTCTCAAGAAAGTCTGTTTCAGAGCCAAAACCACAGGCATCAGAAGCCTGCCTCTGATGCTGAAAGATGTATTCTTCCCAGAGCCACTGGATTTAAAAGCTGTTCCTCCTGTATCTATTTGACTTCTTAGGAGAACATGTACCAATAACTCCCAGAGGTGAAATGTGCTCTTGCTGCTTCTAAATGATTTTCCCATTCATAGGTTTGGCCTGTGACAGAGAATAACGATTTGCCCTCTAGTTGCGTTTGTCAAAAACAGAACGTTATGATGTCAGTTGGGCAGTGAACAGCTGTTCTGATGAACTCCTCGGCAGTAAAAATTCTGCTCTCTCTCATAACGCTGAAAAAAGGTTCAACCCTAGTAGTAATAAATGGGAGGACATGGGGGAATAAATGGAAGAAATTAGCAGAAGGCCAACAAACATGTCAATGTATGAGAAGTGCCTACAAACCCAGCATTGTTGCAGAGATTTACATAGAATCATACAATTTTAGGGTTGGAATGGACCTTACAGATCATCTAGTCCCAATCCCCTTGCCCTGGGCAGGGACACCTCCTCACTAGATCAGGTTGCTCAAGGCTCATCCAGCCTGGCCTTGAACACTGCCAGGGCTGGGGAAGCCACTACGTCCCTGGGCAGCCTGTGCCAGTGCCTCACCACCCTTATAGTAAAAAAGTTTTTTCTCACATCGAACCTAGACTTTCCCTCCTTCAGTTTGAACCCACACAAAGAAGAAGTGTATTCAATAACTTTAGATTTCTTGTGTCTTTCTGAATGTAAAGGTAAAATTTTCATTTAAGCAAAATTAATTTGGGGGTATATCTACATACAAAAATCTATAAATATTCTTTCAGCTTGCCCTAGTGAAATCCAAAGCAAAGTTCAATGAGAGTCATAGACTCATAGAATCGTTTAGGTTGGAAAAGAACCTTAAGATCATCAAATCCTACCATTAACCCAGCACTGCTAAGCCCACCACTAAACCATATACCTAAATGCCATATAAATGCCACATCTACATGTCTTTTAAATCCATCCAGGGATGGTGACTCAACCCCTTCCCTGCTCCAATGCTTGACAACTCTTTTGGTGAAGGAATTTTTTCTAATACCCAATCTAAACCTCCCCCGGCACAACATGAGGCTGTTGATTTTGCTCTTTCAGTTGCTTCTTGGGAGAAGAGACCAACCCCCACCTCACTACAACCTCCGTTCATGTAGCCATGTCTGGTGTTCCTGGTAATTAAAAAGATGTCTGATTCTGTAAGGAAACTGGAGAATAGCGTAAGAGAATAGTGCAAACACTTAACATTAAAGAAGCTCTAACGCTGTTAGGCACAAGTGTATTAGTTTGAAAACAAATTAAAGGCATCCTAGATACTCCTACAGAGGTTTAATATTTTACCTAAAGTGCTATCTACTCCTCATTACTCTCTTCCTCAAAGCTGGCACTTAGTCACAGTCAGCTGAAATTGCATTTGGAGAGGGGCGATAACTACACAAGTACTAAAGGCAGCCATAAAGTGTCAATAAATTGCATAAGCAAGAGGCTTCAGCTGTCTGCGAGCGACACAAAGATGGATTGTCCTACGTCAGAGAGTTTCTTAGACAAAGCTTTGAACTAGATAGGAAACCAAAATTAGACTGTAATGGAGAGATTCCATTCTCAGTGGACATTCTGCTCGGGATACTAAATTAATTTACCTTGTCCAGGGTGTACAGCCTCATCTGTTACATTGTGGGACTATAATGCAGTTGTCAAGATGTACTTGTATTCTTATAACTTTGTTTTCTGTATCTTACTGGAGCACGCTGCTTATGTATAAAGCATAATTCAGATAGACTCAGAATAATCTTTAGCAAAAGAAGAGCAAAATACTAGTTCAAGAACAAAGAAGAAAACATGGAGGATTTTGGATTTTTCCCCTGACAAATTAAATTGTTTACAACTTTTAATTCAGTTCTCTGTATAAAATTCACCAGATGCTAACGGCACAACAGGAAGATCTAAGTAGCTTAGTTGCTTCTTCTTTGCCATTCTTAATCAAGGGGAAGTTAAATGATCTTTTTCCACCCATAACATATTTCTATTTCTTCTCATATTTTAGGAATGCCAGCAGAATGTGAAATCCAGTATACCTGTCTTGAAATGCCAGAGTCAATTAAATATGACAGGTTCTAGCCGCCTGTATCCCCGGAGCAGCTGCAGTAGCAGTGAACTCTCCCTCTCAAGTGCTTGCAGTGAATATTCCAGTGGTTCCTCCTATACTTGGAATGATGGGAAGACATGCAGCAAAAGGGTAAATCAAATTAATTTTCTGCATTTATTGGCTTAACTTAATCTGAAACAAGATTAATTGAAAAGCTTCCTATTTCAGAATTTTTTTCACTTCTCTAATATTGAAAACAGTTGTCACTAAATTCAGTAAGGATTCTCTCTGCAGTGTCTCCTTCCCTGTCACTGCCCCCCATTTAATTGTTTTTACCAATTCCTTTACCACTCCAATTTGCTTACAGTTTCCTCATTTATTCTGACACTTATTCTGTCTTTCATAGTCCAAATTCCTTTACCACTCCAATTTGCTTACAGTCTCCTCATTTATTCTGACACTTACTCTGTCTCTCATAGTCCAAACTGCTCTTCTTCTTTATCTTAATCCTTCCATTCATATTGTTCTTCCTATAGACTTTAAATGCACTGCAGCCTTCACACCTCTGTGAAATCCTCTGTTTCAAACAGAACTTTGCTATTAATTGCAATGGATGAAATGTAATGCCTTTATGCATCTCCTATATCTCTTTACCAAAATGGTAATGCTTTTATTGGCAGCACTTGTGAGTAATATGTGAGGGGTTTTGTTTTTTGTTTTAACAGTCATCCGTGAGATGGGATAAAAGAATAAGCATTGGTTCTTCACTCCCAAGCAACCTCTCAAGTCCTGCAGATGATCTACCTCCAACTCGTATCAAGGAAAACCATATCTTACAAGGGCTGAAGAAATTACAGAAGCAAAAAATATTACTTGAATCACCTTCAGTAATATCAAAATGGGGTTACAAAGATTGCATGAACTCTAATGAAGGAATATATTCCCCTGGAGTGAAATGTGGTGGCCATAATGAACAGACTCATTGTAAGCCTATGGAAATGGGAAGTATTTGCATTGAACACAACAAAACTTTCACTTATGATTCAGATTCGCATGATGATGCAGATGATGACTCTTCATCCTTACTGTTGCTACAGGAAGTACCAAGCAAAGACTGCAGGACTTACTGTAACAAATTAACACACAGCATTTCTGACAGTCTCTTTGACTGGGATCCTAATAGGAAACATTTGCTAGAAAGAAGTTCATATTTTAATTCAAAGGAAAGACCTGAAAAATTGACTAGTTTTGTCAGTGGATTTCAGGCAGAAGTAAAATCATGCACCAGAGCAAAGCTGCCTGAGTTACAGTTAAATCAAAGCTATGCTAATGTGGGCTGGAAGGACCTCAATTTTCAGCTTTCAGATACTGATGACAATGAAGTCTTGGATGAATTGCATATAGAAAGCAGTGATGAGAAAAGTCCATCAGATTTATTAGCAGCTCCCTTTACTGAGAAGTGCACAAAAACCTCTGACACGCTCAAAGTCACAGAGAATTCTCAGTTTGTACCTACTGACAAAGAGGAAAACCAGATGCCTGCTCACTCAAACATTAGGCCAAAGACATGTAATTTCATTAAACAACAAAAGGTTATAAAAAAGACATCTTCTGAAGAGTGCATTACAGTCGTATTTGATGCTGAGGATGGTGAGCCTATTGAATTCAGCTCACATCAAACTGGAGTTGTCACTGTAACAAGAAATGAGATTTCAATCAACCAGCCACAAACTACATCCGGTGCAGAATACACTGAACTTATACCTCAGGGAATAAATGATTTGCAGACAGGAACCAATGCTAGAAACTACTCTGCTTTAGACAGACCAGATGATGAAACTGAGAAAAATACTCTTGAAGATAATAGAAGTAATAAAAATACAGTTGTCCCTGTGACCTGCAGTGAATCTTCACGGTGTGGAAGAGTGACAGTGCAAAACACTTCAAGGCAAAAACTAGTGAAGCCAGTGTATGATGCATCATACAAGGCCAATTCAAGCTCCACTGTGCATGCAGGAATCAATCAAAAGCCAAACGTAACTAAAATACCTAGCAGAGGTAAATTTTCTCCACAAAAAACTGTGATGACAGAGAGTGGGGACACACCTGTAACTCTATCAGTGGGCCCCACGGCCCTTGAAAAATCACCTGCTCTGCCACCTGTAAAGCTTTCAAGATTCAAAAAGGCACAAAGTCCACCTCGTCATTTTGACTCAAAAGTTGACTTTCAGGTTCCAAAGCCCCCTGCCCACCCCCTGCCTGGCTTGAAACGTCCAGGCAGAGGTGATGGGTCAAAGTATCCAAAGAGTCAGAGTCCAGCATCACCACTGTTGCCTCAGCACCTTGTAGAGCCCAATAACTATGGGGAACCTCCAACCAGAGACTTTCATTGTGATTTAGCAACTGTAGAAGCCCGATCTCCATCCCCACCCCTTCCTCCAGGCAGGTCAACATCCCTGTTGATTCGGCCTAATTATGCTCATTCACCACCCCTAGTGGTAAAGTTAGGAGGAGCTGGTCCCACTGAAACAGGAAAAAATATACTGAAACCATCACCATTAAAAGGGACTATGAACTCTGGCTTTCATAATCTGTCTAGTCATGAAATGCAAACAAAAAATGCATCTTCTGGGGCCAAAATTGAATTACCTTATCTTCAAGAAAATGCAGAAGGAATTATGCAAAATAAATGCACATCTCAGCAATCCCATGGTACATGCCAAGGACTTTCCAAAGTTCCCACCAAACAAGTCTGCCCAAAAAGCCCTAATCAGCTGGGGCTCCACAGGAATCGTGACTATTCCAGCACAGATTTTCAGACAGCCAGGTCCTTTTCTCTAGGTTGTCCATCATTGGAAACAACTTCTTCACAAGACACATATTCCAGCAAAAAAAATATTTCCAGTGACAGTGCAGTGGATCAGCTACAAAAAATGCCAAACCTTCTCCCGACATCTCCTCAATGTCATACAACAAGCACAAGTGAGCCTTTACTATCTCAGGTAAACAATTCCCCGTCAACACTGTTTCATGCCAGTGATACTGCACACGCTACCCAAAACTCTAATGAGAAAGGAATGAAAACCCGTCTCCCTGTAGGACTAAAATTATTTGTCAAATCTCCCCAGCTTCTCCGCAAGAGCTGTACCGTGCCAGGGAAGCAGGAAAAAGACAGTATAAATGCAGCTTCCAAAAGCAATGTGAGTTCAAGTAAGTACAAGCAAAGTGAATCTGTATGTGTAGCCACCAGAGGTGCAACGGATGCTGAATTAAAAGACTCTAAGTCTGATAGTGAAGTAAAAAATAATTTTACTGTGGGCCTTAGTATGGATACAGCATCACCTCATTCACATGAAAACTACAACTTGGTGGTAGACAGAGTAGATGGATTAGAAAACAGATTAGTTAAGAGATCTGTTTCTTCTAGCAACAAGTCTCACTTGAAGCCAGCTCTGGGCATGAACGGCGCGAAGGCTCGTAGTCAGAGTTTTAGCATTCATACAGGGGAGAAGCCATCTGCCCCTGTGACAGAAGGCCTTGGAAAAGTACGAACTCAGATTATCACAAACACTTCTGATAGAGGCAATTCTCTGACAAGGCAGAACTCAGCCATGGAAGGACTTCAAATCAAGGCTGTTCCTGGGTCAACAGTGACACCAGAGAGTCTTTTATATGCTACTAAACCCACAGAAAATTCTTATCCTAGACAAGGTTCTCTGGGAAATACGAGTAGTTGCAATAGCCAGCATGGAAGCCCAAGCAAACTGCCCTTCAGATCATCTCCAAAAGCAGACTCATTTCACAACACTTCAAAATGTGATGGAAATAAACCGTTCTCTCAGAAAGACGCGCGAAGTTTATCTGTGCCGAGTGAGAAAAGCACTGAAAGTTTTAAACATGAAGCTCTAAGTAAAAAAAGTGTTCTGTCAGCGGAATTGGAGTTAGAAGCATCAGCTACTGTATCTTCCAAACAAATTTTGTCATTCCAAAGCTTTGATGGAATAAAGTGGCCTCATAAACTGGAAGCAACAAAGTCACGAAGACAGCAAATGTCTTTAAAATTAGCAGATGCCTCTGAGAAGGTTAATGATGCTTTGAGTTCACCATCTCTGCAACCTACAATAGAGGAGAAAGTCATGTTATGTATCCAAGAAAATGTGCAAAAGGGTCAGGGACAAACTAAATCTCCCACTGTGGAGACTAAACAAAAGACTGGGCCCTCTATAGCTAGTTGGTTTGGCTTTCGAAAGAGTAAGCTCCCGGCACTGAGTAACAGGAAAACTGATGTTCCTAAAACAAAGATAGAAAAAAAGGATGCAAAAGTTTCAGGATTTGGAATTAAGCAGGCAAAATTAGAGAGAAGAAAAGAAAAAAAGAAAACTGAACAACACTGTGAAATAGAAAATGAAATTAACAGGAAAACAGACAACGGTGACATTTTAGCCATGGAGAGCAAAATTATGAAACCTTCTCAAGACACACCTGGTGAGATTGAGTGTGAACAAGTCAGAGGTTCCACCACGGCTTCATACTCACCAAAAGACAGTTTTATGAAAGAGCTTTTAAACAGGTAAGCCTCTGGAACACAATTGGGATGCGTTTTTGTACACTGTAGCTTTACAGATGCTCAGATGCTAAGTTCAGTGTATGTTCCTTTTATGCTAAGAGTGCACAGTAGCAATCAGTAGGTACACGATTGGGACTTTAATCTCTACAGGAAAAAACATTTGCAATGAGATGATAATTTTGTTCATGTTACTTTGTTAACCAAACCATGGGGCTTGAAAATCAAAGAATGGTGAGTTACATCCAAGTTGATATAAATTCAAATGATTCCAGAAATCAAGACTCTAGGCAGATGGTGTGTAAAGATAGAGGATAATTAGGTACATGTTTTAATGTATTCCATTTTCCCATATTGTAACCAGCAAACACATATTTGGTAACTAGTCAGAATTAATTACATTTCTAGCTACCACAGCCTTTGGTCACAGAAGAACTTGGCAACTGTTTTTTCCTGTTTGCCCCACAGCAGTCCCAAATATAATATAAATCATTATATGTGAAAGGCTAAATTGATATACTACCTGAAATTGCAAGTGACAGGTTTGATCAAGGCTAGTTAGAAACATTTATCACTCAAAGGTCTCGAGACAGAAAGATACAGAGAGGTTACTTTAAACATTAAAGGAATGGGAAAGTAGAGTGATTGAAGAAGGGCAATGTAATTTATCAGAGGAATCACTCTCTACCTGCAGAGTTGATAAGAAAGCAGCTCAGCAGACAGAAAGTGGATCAAATAATGTTTCCTACAGGAGTGTGTCGAAGGGCAGCTCCCAGGGCTCCTCTCTTCACGGCAACTCTATCAGCTCTCAAGGAAACCACAAGAAAAACAGCAACACAAAAGCAGATATGGAAATGCAGAATCAGACCCTGGTAAGTGCTTTAGTACATGAAAACATTATTACTTTCTTTTTAACTTTTTGGATGTGTTTCTTATTGCCAGTACAGGCAAACAGGATAATAACTGTTTATATATAAGATAGAAAGATTTTGTGTAGCTAGAGAATTGTGAATTAATACAAAAGTTGGCAGCTTGACTATAGGCCACATTATACAGCTAGTCATGAAGATCCTGCTGCTTCTGCTGGCAATTCAATTCCAGTGGAGATATATGCACAATGATGCTATAATCATACTGTAGTAGAATGAAATAATAGGACCGTTCTCTTTTTTTTCATTTTTTCCTCTGAAAATTGCATGCCAGTGCTGAACATTCTTCTGAACATTACAGAACTCATTAAACATAAAAAGTGTACTGCTGATGGGGAAAAAGCTAAGTATTTAACCACGTTTGGGAATATTTGTCACTTAAGGGAGTGTTCAAAAGCAAAACCATACATTTGACCTGTGTCTCTCTTTATGCCATTAAAAATCTCCCTGTTAATGTCCTGTAGTTAGTCTTATATTTCAATAAGGTACTAGCTGTACCTGATAATTTACCCAGAGAGTAGGAGTGCTGCAATTTAGAAAAAAAAAGAACTTATTTTATGTCAGTTGCTAGATTCTGGTTCTTAAAAGTTTATGAAACTAACTTGACAGCATTGAGAAGCTCTCACACAGTGTCTGGGAAAGTAACCTAACGTCAGGCTGGATGGGTGCCCTTGTAAAGTTTCTATTAATTAACTTTCGGATTTAATTAGCAATTTCTTGCCTAGCCAGGGCTTTCCCATGATGTTTTAAAGTCCAGGCACCAGGAGAACAGAGATGCCTTAACTCAATGAGCATTCTTTTCTCATTCCTGATAGCTGTCTTGACCATATTATTGTGATGACTATTAACCATAATCACAATTTTAACAAAAAGTCTGGAAACTTGTGCCAAATATCATGTTTAATGTGAAGCTGAGGCTATTGCTTTTGTTGTTCTGATTGAACTGAGTTATTGAAGTGCAGCACATGCAACCATTTCATCTGAGAGAATTTGAAATACAAATTCTTTGGGAAGTGTTGCAAGTAAAAATATTGCAAAAAGCTTCATATTGGAACTGGAGGAATTCTTAGCTTAGTATTGATGTTTAGGATGCTTAAGGTTGAAGTATCCCACACGTGGTTTCAACTTCAGGCAAATGTTGTATTTTCACTTTAATACAGATGTCTTTCCTAAGAACATCTGCAAGGTCATTCTTTAAAACTTACGGAGAACGTATGCAAAACGAATGTGTTTGAAAACTTTGCTCCTGGCTCCTGTGGTATCATCTCTTCTTTGAAAATGTAGATGCCTCCTGCATTATAAAACCACAAATTATAAGCATATCTAAGGCTGTCCTTGTAGTGTCACTGAAAGGAAAGAGAGAGAATGAAAGTCTGGAAATGTGCAATATGCAGGAAATTCAATCCAGCTGATCTAGAACTCTGATAGCAAAGCAGAGCCCCTTATCAGAGCCACTCAGTTTAACTATGCCCCATTTAATATGGTCCTGACAGCTTACGGTATATCTTCACTGTACAGAAGTACAAAAAACTCTGCACGTCGCTTCTGCAATTTCTTTCTAACTTATTATATTCTAATACTGCAATAATTTGCTGTGCTTTTTTGTCTGTCATTTTGTGAAGTCTTTCTAAATGCTGCAATAATAGGCATTTAAGTATATCTTCAGGAAACACACTTCATTTTATGAGGGAACTACAAAGATCGTCCTGAATATACATAAATAATGGAGAAATGCTAATTGTGCTATTTAGTTTTTAAGGACATGTTAGTCATGGAGAAAAGGCATTGCCTCTGCTATATACACTCTTTTTTTAGCTGGGAAACAAAGTATCTCTTGTATTGTTTTTGAAGATTAAGTTACATTATATGCTTCGTCTTTTTGAGTTTCATATTGTGTTTATTGCGGCACTTAATTCCTGAAAGAAATATCTAGTGCCAAAAGACTGAGGACATCTAAAATAACGAGATTTAAAATGTGCTTATAGTTATTAATGCTAACTTATGAAAGAGATATACCTTCAGATTCCTCAGTATGTGATATTTCATCTTGCTCTCCAAACTTCTACAAGAAAAACAATGGAAAGTCTTTAAATTCAAAGTTCATGCATCTTATTACTATCACTTCTAGTTTTTCTTTGGTGTCTGCTAACTTTGAAGCAGATTGCAAAGGACTGGGAGGCAGCTATGACTGAAAAGAGTCACATGCAGCAGAATGGCCTGTTGTGCATTTTTTTTGCTCATAAAAAGACAAAATTAATGCTTTTGGAGAAAACAGCATAAATCTTTTGAAAAGCCCTAAACTAGGAAGATTTCTTTTCTTTTTTGAACAATGCAAAGTGCATTCAGTCGTACAGCTCAGTATGGAAGCTGCTATATTTCAAAACTGCATATCAGATATATACTGCTGCTTTAAATCCTGGCCATAACATTTTTTAACATTAATTTTCTAGCAAGTTTTTCCTTTAAAACCTATTTAATTTTTGATGATTAAATCACTTTTCTTGTGATGTGCCAGGTAAAGACCTGAGGCACTATTATGCCATAACATATGCACCAGTTACCTCTGATTTCTGTTCATGCAAAGAATGTTATTGCTGGACTGCCCCTGAATTTATGGAAAAAGCAATGTTCCCCCAATGGCAGCCTTGTGCATTCACCTTCAGAGGGATATGCTTCCCGTTAGCGTTCATCAAAAAAGCACTTTGCTCTAAAAGCCAGCCAACAGAAATACATAATCCTTTAGCCCACACCAAGGATATTCCATGTTCTCCAGTACTTTTTCATGTCCTTGGCTGGAGCTTAAGGTGAGATACAATCACTTTTGTGCTGCACTGCTTCATTTCATCTGTGTGATTTTATTACAGCCCTGTGTAATTTTAGAAAAGCCATGGGCTTTGCTTTGTGAGGTGGAAGCATGGCACCAAAATCGAGACACCAGGAGTTTTGTAGAGCACTCTGTGTGCAGTCTGTGTGTTTGGGGAACACCCAGAGAGCTATCCCAATATTGTGAAATGTCACAGCAGCAGCAGCCACAGATCTCCATGCAGTCTGCAAATGTGAGAAACTCTTCTGCCCATATTATGGTGCCAAATAGTCAGTTGCCTCTTCATTTTCCATAGCCTGAAGAGCATCATTTCAGAAGGAAAAAAGATGTAATCAGATCTCTAGGATTAAGAGATTATAAATGCACTTTTATAAATCTAGAGAGTGAATCTTTCATGTCTTACTTAGGCTAGTCACAAGAGGTCAATAGGGCTACTTGTGTAAGCCAGACAAGCAGAATACATACTATGCTCAAAGATAAGTCTTGCAAATGATGATTAATTCTGCTGGTTCAGATTACAGAACATATTTAATGTTATTGTGAATGTGCTGTAAGTAGTTTAAAACAGTAGAGAGTGATTAGCAAATAATTTAAGATCTCTGAGATACTGAAAGCAATTTTTTCTATAGTGCTGGCTTTCCACCCCTCATCACACTGAAAGTATCTTTATTTCTGTTTGATTTATGTAGCGTGGCAGGAAAATATGTCCCTGGTTCTGAATTATGACCACTGATGGCATGTCATGGAGGGGAATTTCAGTGTATGCTAGGCAGATACTCAGATTATCCATACACTTGGGAAATAGGAGTGCAGAACAGAGGAAAAATACACTTTCACCTGTAAAAATGGAGTATCTATGGGACTTGAGGAATACAAACTTGAATACCACATACAGGTTCTTAGAATGCACTGCATTCTCAAATTTTTCTCTCTGTTTAGGTAATAAATGCTTTTAAACAGAGGTGGAAATAAAAACACCAAAGTTCAGTGTTTGCAAACTGACCTAGAGAGATACAACACCACATATTAAGTTCACATTGTTTTTAACAGATGTTTCAGAAAACATCATATTTCCAAAGAGAAACAAATAAAAGGTCAGGAGAACTGAGCATACCTTTTTAATGCAGAAAAAGACTTTTTCTTTTGAAGAATTGCATCTTCCATTTTCAACTGCAGCATTTTGTAACTTTGAATGAAGGTAAAGCTGTTTTCCTCAGGTACCATTCATAGAATGAGACAGGCTCTATACTTCTACTCCTAGCTGCCCTGTAACTTTACTCTGATTTATTTCTGAAAAGATATTCTGTAGTTATCATGAAGCAACATAAACAGAGTCACACATGTTCTTCACTTTTGTGTTGCACTATGTACAGGCTAAAGTAGTCACAGAAAACCTGCAAGAAGAAGAGGAGGACACCATGACAAGGACTACATGTCAGAGTCATGTGATAGGTACAAAATTATATTTTACACTGGATTTTATTGCTGTCAGTTTTTAGAAAAAAAATGTTTAATTCTCATTACTTTGCCCACTGATGTCAGATTTATCTCTGTTCCTGGGTAGCCAGATTTCAGTAACTATATAAAAGATGAGTACATACCAGCACCAGTTGTAGATCAATGCAATGCTGGACAGAAGGGCCTTGGAATCCAGCTGTGAAAGATCATTTCAGCCTCCAAAACTAGTGGGTTACATATATATAGTGGCTTAACTCGAGGGTGGTTGTGCATGATACTTTCAGTGGGAGTAATACTGATACGCTGCAACTCTGTCATCTGGCCTCAAAATGGTAAAATTCAGAATAAAATTCTGAATAGCAGAGTAATTGCTCTGATAAACTGAACCAAAGGAGTAACAAACAGGTGTCTGTTCAGAAGATCTTAAACCTGTTACTGAAAATAAAGTTGCATTTGCTCTTTGCTCTTCAGAAGGGCAGCACCATCCACCCTCCTTCGTGATTGGCATGTACTCGTTTTTAACCTCAGTGCATGTTAAAACATCTAATAAGCAATGGACAAAACAGAAGTCAGTTTGAGGTCTGTGTCAAAACAGTATGTCACACTATGAGGAACTGACTGAACAAAAAGAAGATCCTCCTTTAGCAACTTCCTTTCACAGACAGAGACTACAGCAATAGTGAAAACCTTTGCTTCTTGAATACTCCTGTATCGGTGTCGTGCTGGGTTTCATTTCACTCTCATCAGGCTATATGTTTTATCTTTGGTATTTTTGCTGCTGTATGTCTGCATTGTCCTTACTGGATAGCACGTGGTCGTTGGTCTCATTCAGATTCTTATGCAATTCCTTCATAGAGGTTCTGGTGTTTTTCTGATACAAAGGCTTTCATA
>NW_008652122.1:37137-51552 GCF_000695815.1 Acanthisitta chloris | reverse complement strand
AAACTCTATGCAGCTTTCAGAAACATTCATTTGGAACATCTCCCACTTCAGCTTGTGATTTTTAGTCAAAACCATACACAAGAAAGAAATTGTGAAGATTATAAAGAACTTGGTGTGGATTACCTGAGATGTGAGAGATCCAAATTCAGCTTTCTTTCTTATCAGATCCTGTACTTCTGGTTCTCAGAAGGGAATAATCCAGGAAGGATGGCTCTGTAAATGCTGTGCCTTGCTGCTATCCAGCACATGATAGTGAGTCAGGTCCTTAGTCTGATCAAAGGGGACAGTTCATGTCCTGGTAGAGGCTTTTGGTCGGTCATTTTCATGGAATAGTATCACAGTTTTGGGGGTTTCTTCCAGGAATGTCTTTTAAATCTTGAAAATTTCAGCAGGTTGTAAATTAGTTTCTTATCTTCACCATCATAACTGCCGTTTTATAAAATCATAGAGTCAGCATATAATACTTTGGGTTGGAAGGGACCTTAAAGATAATATAGTTCCAACTCCCCTGCCATGAGCAGGGTCACCTTCCACTAGACCATGTTACTCAGAGCACCATCCAACCTGGCACTGAACACCTCCAGGGACAGAGAATCCACAGCTCTCTGGGCAACCTGTTTCAGTGCCTCACCATGCCTATAGTAAAGGATTTCTTTCTGCTCTCTAATCTAAACCTGCCTTCCATTAGCTAAGGCCATTCCCCCTTGTTTTAAGAAAACAAAGTTCACTGTGGTTTTGTAGCTGTACTTCAGTGAGTTGATTCTTAGTGGGTTTGCTCAAAACTCTTAACAAAATTAGATTTGAATGTATAGAAGATGTAGAAAGGCTATGACTAAGCAGGAAGAATGTTCTTTATATAGCTGGAAAAACACATGTTGCTGTAGTTGTCGCTAAAATAACTAAATTGACATCAGTCCTGCTGAGTTAGTTAATAAACAAGATCCTAATAACTGAACAGTCTTCAGGGTTGGTATGATGTAAGACAGTGCTGGCTCATCATGTTCTCATAATGAGATACTCCTGGGGTGTTAAACAAAAAAAACTTGTAAATGCCAATTGCTAGGTTTTTAATTTATTGTCAGATCTTGATCTAAACAAATTTAATTATTTTGCTGACCCTTTAGGTTTGCTAAATTGGAAGCAAGCAGGAAAGCTCAGTTATATACAATTTCCCTCCTTAAATACCTGTATCTCAGGAACACATGATCATTTCCATTTCAGACATATATATTGTGCTATATTGTACTTCAATATATGTTTAAAACATTTTGAAGTTTTTTGAAGCAGAAGATATGTTACACCCTGGATGTCTTTGCTGTACTCTCAGTGAGGAAGGCAAATGTGGCCCTGGCAGCACAGATGGTACCTGTGCTCCCACCTCCCACAGACAGCAGACCTAAGAATCCATGAGTATCACCTTCAGGATCAGTCACCTTCAGAGTTCTTTCCTCAAGCCCTTTGCAATAAAGTAGTTGGGTTTTGAAAGAAGGATGAAGTGGAAAACACTGAAGTACCTAGTAAGAGGAGGGGCATGATAAAAAGGTTGACTTTCCCTTCATGTCATGAAATATTCCCCAGTTCAGACAGGTACAGCAGGGTCTCCAAATATTCCTATAAATAAAATTCTTTTATTGAATGCAAAGATGATGTGTCAAGCTCCTGAGAGTATTGCTCCCATATAAACATTAATTTTACAAAGAAAAAGAATTCTGTTCCCTCCAAGGGAGTAGAAGTGTCATTGTTTGTCTTGAATTTCCCCATTGTCACAATGGCCAAAAAACTTACAATACAGCTACAAATTATACCTTTATGTAGAGAATGTAATAGTTGGACATCTTGAGAAGAACAAAGCATTTGTTTATAACTTGTGTTATAAACAGAAGTTTATAAACACACGTGTTTCATATTTCAAGAACTATTTCAAATTAGTAGCTACTCCTGGAAAAGTGTGATTGTATTAATCATAATGTATTAAGAGTTTTCATTGATAAACAGCTTCAAGGGAAATGTCAAAAATCCATGGCACAAGCAAACAAATGCTAATTACTGAAGAATTCATTCTTGCAGACAGCTTCACATGGGAATACTGTGGAATGCAGTAACAGTATTTTTGGCTGTGCACAAATTAACAGGTTTTCTTTTTGGGAATATATCTGCAATGAACAGGAAAGTTAGTCGTAATTAATCATATCATTCTTCGGTGTTGGTATGAACCTATGCTGAGGCTGAATGGCTGAATGTGCCATTTTCTCAGACATGAATACTTTGGTGATTTACCAAATCCCGTGTTTGAAAGCTGCATGATGATAATTTTTCTGAGTCCAGTTTCCTTTTCTCTTTGTTACTCTAAATGGATGACAAATTCACTAGACAAGTGAGCCAACATTGAATATTGTTTTTGCTAATGATATGTACTCAAGCTTCACGCAAAAGACAATCTCAGCATAAACAAGCTAATGAGAAGTGTCTGAGGAAGTTTCAAGTCTATTCTTAAATTTATACTGGAGTTTCAATAAAAAAAAAAAAGAGGATTTCTTTTTTTTTTTGGTCACAGATATTTCTATGTGTGGATATGTTTATTCACCTTAGTGGATTTCCAGCAGTCATTCCTTCCTTAGCAACCTAAGTGAATCAAACCTGCACTTCTGGTCTAAAGCACTGAAATTCAGGGAGTACATGAAGGCATGGACAGTTCATTTAAAGGAATTGTTTTATTGAACTGGAAATTTTTGGTTTCAAATGTTACATGTAGTATGTCACTGATTGAGCTAAAAGGCCAGATTCATTGTTTGATAAAAGCCTGTTGAGTTTGACATCAGGGGCATCACTGCAGGTAGATACTTTGTCCTCAAAATGGCATCACTGGTAAAAATAAAATACATTTTGACAATCTAAATAGACTTGCAGTTTGCTTGAGCACTGTGGGTACTCTTGAGAACAAACACTTAATAAAATGAGAATTGGTAGTAGCCATCCAAAATATATCTAGGTGTTGTTGGTACTGTCTGCTCCACTGGAAGCACAAGGTACTGCCTGCTGAAGCTCTGTGAGGAGTTAATTCCCTGAAGTAGGTTGGGGTTAGAATCCACAGTAGAAATATTCACAGCTCTTGGAAATAAATTATCCAACTGTGCATTGACCCCTTACTTGTATGGAGAATTTCAAGCGAAATTCAGAGCCAAGCAAAGATTATGAAGCTAAATGTAGCCAGAATTTTTGAAACTTTGAAGAATGACTTGGGACTAATTTTTGTCAAATTTTCATTAGAGGTCCAGGTCAGTCGCTCGAAATTGATTCATCCAACATTAAATGGGAACCTTGTAGATAATACAGAGAAAATGCCTGCAGAGGTGTAAAAGGGGTTTGAAAAGCCTCTAGCTAGGTAGAGGGCTGGGCTTATACACTATGAAAGCAACATTAAAAGTGCATTGTAGACTTTGCTGCTTTGTGCTAGAACAAAAACACACACTGAGGTCAAGGGATTCTTTTGTAGCTCTGCTGTAGCCCAGCGCTCAATTCCATTATAGTTCTTGATAATCATCTGCCTTATGGCAGGCTTTATCATCATTTTTTCTACTTTCCAAGAACAACCTTGCAGAAGGGTTTTGCCATGTAATTTAAAGGCAGTCTGGTCAGAAAAAGGAAGGTCTGTCTTTTATGAAACATTTTGGAGATTTGTCTTCTTTAGAGAGTATTTGGTTGAATCCTTTAGATGCCTAATGTTCTAGAAAGGAAGTGTTGGTATTGTATATGTTGGGTTGTGTTTTAAAATCCCTCCCTTTAAGCTTTATATGCAGCAAAGTGATCAAACTACATTTTCTATAGAAACCAGGAATGTCCTTCACAGCAAGTTTTATAGATAAGGTGCTAGCTACTCAATAGCAATTTTACAGATATACTGATAGCAAATGTAGGACATGTAGCATGTTGTAGATGTAAGTGGGTTTGACTTAAAATGAGATGTCAGCATTACAATTATGTGTCTTGAGCACCAACACTTAGTGTTATTGAACCTCATGCTGTTGTCCTCAGCTCATTGAGCAAGTCAGTCCAGCTCTCTCTGTAGAGCTTTCCTACTATCAGGCAGAACAACACTCTCACCCAACTTAGTGTCATCTGCAGACTTAACTGTGAGTGCACTCAATTCCCACATCCAGATAACCAGTAAAGATGTTAAACAGGACCAGCCCAATGCTGAGGCCTGGGGAACATCACTAGTGACTGGCCACCCACTGGATTTAGCTCCATTAGCCACAGCTCCCCAGGCCTGGCCATCCAGCCAGTCTTTTACCAATCAAAAAGTATCCTGTTCCAGAGCTTGATGAAAAACAATAGCAGACCTTCTGCTTGTTTAATAAGCTTGCACCAAGCTTGCAGTAAGAGAAGAAAAAATGCTGGACACCCCCCTTTGCCAAACCAAAGACTTGATTTTATCCACCATTATGTAAACTACTAAAACTTTGGGGTTTTTTACTGGAGTATTAAGTAAACAGTGATTAGATTAATATTTTCTCATTCTTGGGGAATGGAAATAGATGTGAAGGAAACAAGCCTGATTAATGTGGTAAATACATTAAGTTTGACATGCATCATCCTAAAACATGTCCATTAAGTCTGACATATTTGAGCAAACACATTTACATTAAGGAACCCTCAAAACCTGAAGACAGATTATGTGAGGTCGGTAATGAATTACGGAGATAAATGTACAAAGATAAGTGACAGAGGAAAGATGGTGAACAAATTGGTCTGTATTACAGCCTGTGCATTCAGTACAGAGAGGTGATCCACATCACTGAGGAGAGGAAAAAGGATAATCCAGAAGTTGCTTAAATGCCCAGAAAATCTTTGGATGCCTCTAATGCATTTAATGAAGAACATTATTCAACTGATAGAATGTCTTCTGACCACAAAAAAAATCCTCTCTTGTCATGAAGGTTCAATGCCTCAGAAAAGGACTTATCACTGTCAGTGTTAATTCCTTTCATCAGGCCATTGATAGAAGTTGAGAAGAACCATTTAGCAATCATCTTATTACTGATACAGCAATTGAATCATTCATTTACACATGATCAGATAAAGGAAAAATATTTGCTTTATCTTCCCCATCACCACCTAGTAAAGCTGTGGAATACCTAGAAGCCTCTACATGTGAGGTTGCTGTGTGTAAAAGCCATCAAGCAAAACCAGTTATCGCCAAATCCGCTTCCAACCTGGTTCTCTTTCTATTTCAAGTCTGCAAAATGTTATGTTTTGATAGAAGTTGTGGTAAGTTATTAGATTTTTCATGAATCTCTTATATGAGCAATGGTAAAAGTATGCATGAATTTTTTTGGCACATCAGTGACAAAGCCATTTTGTAAAGCCCTGTGTGCATGTGGAAGCTGAGAGGTGTTAAATCTGTAGGTGCTGGCTGTATTGCTTTCTAAGTGTGCTTCCTGGGCTAGAGCCTTGAAATGGGAGTTTGGTGTAGCAGGCAACTTAAAAATGTTCACTTGCTGTATCTAACCAGCTTGGATGTTTATCCAAAGGACTAGGGTCCCAATTGCTAAAACAATGATGAATTAATAAGTAGCAAAATAAACTGCTTTCCTGTAGCAACATCAGGATCCAAACTTGTTCATTAAAAAAAACCCACAAAATAAAACAAAAAAGCCTCAGAACCCAGTGCCATAAGTGTCCTGGAAGGCTGGGAGATACTGTCACAGTCTACTTATCTATCATGCTCTCATTGTCTGCAGGACACCCAGCTCCTAAAGCTGGAAGATAGTGATGAGGAGTGAAGCCCCTGGAATCCAGGAGGAGATGGTGAATGAGTTGCTATGCCAATTGGATACTCACAAGTCCATAGACCCTGACCAGATCCACACTGGGGTAATGAGGGAACTGTCAAAAGAACTTATTAGACCAATTGCAATCATTTACTGGCAGTCCTGGATAACTGGAGAAGTTCCAGCTCACTGGAACAGCAAACATGACACCATCTATAAGAATGTTTGGAAGGAGTATCTGGGGAATTATAGGGCCTGTAAGCCTAACCTCAGTTCTGGGCAAAGTCATGGAGGAGATCATCCTGAGTGTCATCACATGGCACATGAAGGATGAGCAGGGGATCAAGCCCACCCAACATGGATTTATGAAAGGAAGGTCCTGCTTGACCAACCTGATCTCTTTCTATGACAAAGTGACATGCTTGGTGGATCAAGGAAAGGCTGTGGATGTGGTCCATCTGGACTTCAGCAAGGCATTTGACACTGTCTCCCACAGCATACTTGTAGAAAAGCTGGCTGCTTGGATGGGTGGATACTCTTTGATGGATAAAATGGCTGGATGGCCAGGCCCAGGGAGTTGTAGTTAATGGAGCTAAATCCGATTGGCTGCTGGTCACTAGTAGTGGTCCCCAGAGCTCAGTATTGGCTCTGGTCCTGTTCAGTGTCTTTACTGATGATCTGGACATGGGGATTGAGTGCACCCTCAGTAAATTTGCAGATGACACTAAATTGGGTGGGAGTGTCAATCTGACTGAGGGAAGGAAAGCTCTACAGAGAGACCTGGACCGACTTGATCAGTAGGCTGAGGACAACTGCATGAGGTTCAATAAGGCTAAATGCCACATCCTGCACTTGGGATGAGAACCCCATGCAGCTCTACAGGCTGGGGGAGGAGTGGCTTGAGAATTGTTTGTCAGAAAGGGACATGGCGGTGCTGGTTGACAGCTGTCTCAATATGAGCCAACCGTGTGCAGAGGTGGCCAAGAAGGCCACTAGAGATGGGATGAGTACTGTCTGCTGTATTGTGTTCTTGACTAATTTGGCATTTGGGCACTTCTGCAGGGATTAATTTTGAAATAATGATCTGGAGGTGCCTGTGATAATAGAGTGAAACTCTCTGTGTATTTTTCTAGTTGATACCTATGTACAGTGAAGATGATGGAGAACTTTGCCAATGTGAATAATAAGAAACTAACATCCATTAATGTCTTCTAATTTATGTCAGCTTACCTTCTTCACAGTCTGGCAAAGACAAATCATTTCTTTGTACTTTAAGACAGTACACATAGCACTTTTCTAATTGCCAATTCTTCTACAGCACTGCTGCAGCCTACTGTCTAGCTTGTCTTTCTTCTGTGGAGAGAATTAATATTTTGGATCAACACTTCCTTATTAGCCACAGTGATTTGCTGTTAATTTCTTTCTTTGTCATTACATTTATTCACCCAGAAATACCAAATTTTATCACTAGAATGAGAAGTGTGGCTCCTTATGCATTATATATATGATACAGTCTAATTATTATTCAAGATACTGAGAATCTGCTGGTCTCATTCAGGCTTAAAATGTCAATTAAACAGGATGGTCGGGTTCTTTGAGTCAGAAGTTAATGCTGCTGTGTTGATTTACACTACTTTACAGTCTAGACCAATCAGTATTCATTTTTATCACTCAAATCAGGACTGTGCCTGATTATCATCCCTATTGCAGGATAGTACATGATAGTATTCTCTATCACAGTATAAGTCCTTCTATTTGAAACTTTTCTACTTTACATTTTTTTTTGCTTCTGGCTAGGGCCATCTGTAGATGTGTGTCTGAAGCTTCAGTCATGCATTTCCCATTAACTCTAATTCATATACCTGAAGTATAACTGAGCAAGCTGAAAACGTTTCAAATGCATTATTTTAAACATGTGTTTCATCTGTGCTCACAGGTACTTTGTGCTCCTTTTCTACAACGAGATCTAGTATCACTTCTATGAAAAATATATTTCCACCTGAATTATCAGTTACGTTTGAGCTGTATTGGCATGTGCCTTTCCAGATTCGCATTATGAGGATAGGATGCCCATTCCTAATTTTGTTGCTGTTTGTAATTGAGTTTGTGGAGCTCTGATTCATGCCTTCAATCAGAGACCTGCATTGTTGACATGTGATTATGCAATTAGCCATCACAGCAGATCGTAGAAAAACAGACTCTTCAAAACAATTCACTATAAAGAGAAATAATACCTATACAATTAGTGCCTAGTTTTTAATACTAGGTGAACTCAATTTCTCAGTGTTTGAACAATTCCCTGTTAGGAAAAGTAAAAGAAATCAACTGATATATTCAGAGTGAATAATTTCTCTACTTCCTATCTTTATCAGGCAAAGAGATGCAATATGTTGTTTCAAAATGGTCATAGAATCATAGAATTTAAGAGTTGGAATGGACCTTACAGATCATCTAGTCCCAACCCCTGCCATGGTCAGGGACACCTCCTCACTAGATCAGGTTCTCAAGGCCTCATCCAGACTGGATGAGTCATTCTAATGGTGTTTTTGTAGCACCATGTAACATGACATACTTTGGGGGTTTTTCAAGAAATAGATTTCCTGAAAAAAAAAATCTCTGTTCATTCTTCTGACTTATGATGATTTCTTACCAGTTAGTTTGCAGTTAGTTTCATAGTGATTCAGCTAGTTTGGAGGAGCTGGACTTGGGTACCAAAATGGAAGAATTATAGTTCACTTAAAAGGTACTCAAAGCTCTCTGTGCTCACTCTGCTTACTCTGTTAAAGAGTTTTTACATCATTAATTAGGAAATAAAATCAGTCTGTTTCAGGTGTGCATGTATATTTTGAAGTGTTTGCTAGTAGTACCCTTAAGTAAAGCCATCTGCAGGGCAGACCTAAAAATAAATTATTTAAAGCTTCATTTAATATTCATGTGCCATTAATTTCAGTATTTTTTTGTTCTAACAAACAAAAAGCAGTGATGTTACAGAATAAATGTAGTATGTTCTTTTGTGCATTTGCAAAGCCCAGAGCTTCCTATACACTTAGAAATTGGTCCATGTTTACCAGAGACAGCATTTATGCTTAAAGCACTATCCCTAGTCCTATCTGTTGGGAATAGAAAATCAAAGAAAGAATCTCAGTATGAGTGAAACCAAACTCCAATTTGTAAGAGAGTAGCTTAAGAGCAAGTAAATCAGTGCTTCCATCCCGTTATCCTTAAATGCTTCCAACGCACTTGTCAGTGAACAGAATCCCTCAGTAGCACAGCCAAATGCTCCCTTGGGCACTGTGTGCTGCCTGTGTCTCTGAGATGCTAAGTGTGACCTCTTCACTTCTCTAACTGTGGTCTAATGCAGTTATTCCCAAACTAAACCAGCCACATCTAATAATATTAGCAAAAATAACACCCTTAATGCTTCTGCAAGTATGTTGCACCTTGCTATTAATTCCTGAACAACCTCCAAAAAAGCTGGAGCAAAAGTATCTCTACACAAGCATTGTTCACTGAACAACTGCAGGTTGGTTATCCACTGACTGCCAAACTCCTACACTCTTTATCCTCACAATAGCACTGTGTAATGGGAGGTGTGACTGGTCCTATGCTTTAATATGAAGAACTGAAGCATAAAGACAGAAAGAGATGGGCCTGTGGTCACATGGAAAAGGCATGGCCTTAGCACCTGAGTAAATAATAAACCATCCTTTCATGGGCTTTCCTACTTGTAAGTAGAATTTCCAAGAGCTGGTATACATTTTTCCTGTTAGGGAAGAGCAGATGAAGGGAAGCACCCATCCATGCCTCGAATGAACAGTTCCCAGTAAGATGTTCCTGAGACACTGTGGGGCCTGTGGTCACATGGAAAAGGCATGGCCTTAGCACCTGAGTAAATAATAAACCATCCTTTCATGGGCTTTCCTACTTGTAAGTAGAATTTCCAAGAGCTGGTATACATTTTTCCTGTTAGGGAAGAGCAGATGAAGGGAAGCACCCATCCATGCCTCGAATGAACAGTTCCCAGTAAGATGTTCCTGAGACACTGTGCAAGGCTCTATGCCTCGAATGAACAGTTCCCAGTAAGGTGTTCCTGAGACAGTGTACAATTGTTGGCTCTCAACCTTTACATGTCAGGGTACTAAGGGAGACAGAAGGCTTTGCTCAGTGAAAAAGCTTGGGAAAGCCTCATTTCTGCATTGCAGCAGACCTGTTGCTTACCTTGGATTCACACCTTGCATCAGATGTGAGGAATTCTCTTTCTTCTCAGCTGTTACTCATCTATAACTTTCTTAAAGATAGCTGCAAAGCTGTAAGGCTGATTGGCAAGTGTGGAGGTAAAACCAGAGCGGGGGACACAGCCAAAAATAAGAGGGATAGCTCCCTGAAGTATTTCTCAGCTGCCCTCATTGACAGCCAGGCTGCAGCTGGACTGCATTTAATTGCTTTTTACACAGAGCTAAAAGTTGCTCTTCACATGAATTATAAGTCTCAATATACCTTTTCTAGTAGGACTAAAGTCCTATCTAATTCTAATACCCTGTCTCCTGAGAACAGTGAGTAGGTTTTTAGAAGGAAAGTATAACGGCATAATACAGAGAGATCATTCCAGATGTCACTGGTTGTGGGACTTCCCCAACTGGAAAACTGCATGTAGACCTTTGTATTTAATAGTCACTGAGAGATGTGGAGCAGAAAATTCCAAGAATTAGCCAAGCTCTTTTTCCAGCTCATTTTTTTCTCTGTAACAACCGTATGCCATGTAGTTTGCCACCATTACAGGCATGCATGGAACAGATCTAAATGCCTGGAGCAGGATGGGAAGCACTTATTGAAAAAAAAAGTCCATAGATAACTGCTAAATTGAAGTACAAGATCATTTGTACTCAGTAATAATTAAAGCTAATCTTTGGACTTACTAGTGGAATTGTATTTTAAGGTGGGACTGGAATTAAAATGAGGCAGCAAATATCTGTTTCAACTCAGAAAATACAATGAAGTTTGTGGGGTTTGGAAGAAAAAAGTGTGACTAGGAAGAAAATAGAAAGAACACAAGTTGGTAAAGTCTGCATTTATTTTGTTTATTTTATTATTGTTATTGTTATTATAAATGGGTGTAAATTGTAATCCCAGTTTCAAGCAGCCTTGAATGAAGCTCACTGTAGATTCATCATTTGAAAATACACAGCACAGTCCTCCTCCCCTTTACCCTTCCTTAGCATACATTAGAAATTATCCCATGGCACCTGTGCAGTGCCCATTGGAGTGTAGGCCTGTGAAAAGTTGGGTCTTTTCTACTCTTACCTAGAATAGCCTTTGGGGTTTTTCAGTTTTGCTTACTGGTTATACTTCAGGTCTAGATAGAAAACAACAATGCACTCATCTTTGACTAATTGGATCAAATTATGGTGTAAACCCAGAAGGAACAATCTCCTTAAAATTGACATTGATTTGGCAGAAATACTTTTTTTTTTTTGGGTGGTTGCTTTAGCATTGCAGATGAAGAGAAGGATGTGCAAATAAAGAGATCTGTTTTGCCATCTGTAGTTTAAGTTCTTCCTGCCAATGCCACATGTAGCTTAAAGATGTTTATTAACTTTTAAAACAATTTTGCAGGGACCTATTCACATTTGAAATATTATTCTGGGGGAAAAAATTATTAATTTTTAATTTGGCATGTTTCAAAATGCTACAAAAAAATATATACTCCCTTTATGCTTCAGAAGAAAATGGCTACATGTTGTCTGGTTCCCTGTGTCAGCTTAGTGGAAAGTCTTGAACTTTCTAATGCAAAGGCAGGTAATTGGTTAGATTTTGTGTATTCTGTCACTGATGGGACTAACATCCTTTCATTTTTAGTGTCATAGATACTCCTTGAAGAAACCTCATTCAGTGTTATGTACCTCTCAAAACCTTCTTTCAAGGCTTGACTCTGTACTTCTGAAAACAGCTTGCTGGAAATTTCCCAGTGAAACTCTTCTTGATACAGAGCTATTTTTGACTGATATTTTTTCCCTGAAAATGTCTGCTTTCTGTGGAAAATTCTGGTGGTTACTTAAAGGTTTCAACTGAATTTGTGTCAATCATGTACAGTTTTGTAGGCCAAAACATGAAAATTTATGTGAGGAATATCTCAAACCAGCTGTAGTGGTGAGCACGGGGAAGGATTCCACATTTTTCAGGAGGTGGGATGCTTCTTTGAAAGCAAATATGTCCCTGTGCTACTAGTGTTATACACTGAAAGCCTGATGGGAGCAGAACTACCTGTGATCTTCCTGACCTTTGTTGCTGCTTGTTTTTAATGTCAAGATAGATTTGCCATCAAAGTTAAGTAACAAACACTCCTGTAACTTTGCCACCTCCAGATACAAACTGTTGGTTTGTGTGTCATTTGAAGCAGAAATAATGAGTATTTGCAGTAATTTCGTTTGGTATCCATCAGTAGGGTTCACTAGTAGCGTCATGATTCTACCTGATGGGGAATGACTGAGGTTATTGAGCTGCTTCTGGAAATCCCAACCCCCTCAAGCAGCACTGGGAAGCAGCTGCTTTCTGTTAGTCATGGCACAAGTGGCAGAGAGGCAAAAGTGCCCTTACAACATGGTAAAGCCTGTAACTATTTCCTCTCAGGACCTGTAAGTCCTTCCCTGTGTGCCATCATCCACAAAGTGTCTCCTCTTACTATGTTTAGTTCAAAGTGGGTGAATTGCCTGACCATTTTGAGTAAAACTATGTGGGCAGATATACCTGTTTAATAGAATTGCTGCTTAGTGCCTCATTTGAGCTCTATTTTAGCTCTGTGGGTAAAATTTTGGATCTTGTGGTTTCTGTAAAGATTTTTATGGATGATTTAAGCATCATAATAAAACTCACATATTGTTTTAACTAGATGGTCAAAATAACCATGAGTTCTTTTATAGACTTCTTAACAGTATAACAGTCTCTATGTAAAGAAGGACTGGGATCTGATTTGTGAATAGACTAAGCATCTGTGAAGCTCATTTAAGATACAACATAAAAAGACTTTATTAGAATGTGAATCTTTACTTTACTTGAGGAAACATTATGAAACACTCTTCTATTATTCAGTTAAAGGTTTGTTTGCAATAACATGTGGCATTATATCCCCCTTAGTAAAAGCATCTTTTCACATTATTGGGGAAATGTGTATTCAGAAGCTGTGTTTAAAAGCTATGTCATCACCTTATGTCTTCTGTTTTATGAAATCCATGAAATCTCTTGGGTATGTGCTAGGACTCAACATAGGTTCAACACTAGAAAGACTGACGTGCTGAATGTAGATATGGGACAGATTTTGCTCCATTGCTTATTTTGAGTAATACCCTATTTTGCAACCATCAGTGTAGAACTTAGCCTGGGGGAACCTGAAGCCACATTTTGTGTGCTGTGCTGGAACCACTTTCCTTGATAGTTGCTGTTCTTTGTTTTATTTTTCCCCCAAACTGATCTTCTTTTCATATGCGTTGTATAAGAAGAGGAACGAAGAAAGGTGCTGTATAACAGCATAAAGCAGCATGGTACCAGCTCAAACTGAGAGCTCCTCTCCCCTCTGAGTGACTGACACCAGCACTTCTGAAGGATCACAAAAGCAGGGTCAGCACTCAGCTTCCCTGGGTATTCTCTTCCAGTTTCAAGTGATTGGTACCAAGAGTGGTTTCTGAGCTAGAGGTGATGTGTTTGTGCTAACTTTATGGCAAATATTTCAGAAGAAATTTTAAAAAGTTGAAGAATAATTAGGTTTAATGATCTGCTGTGAGTATTTAAGATGCATTTTTAAACAATTTATGCTCAGGAGAATGACCTAAAATACTGTAATGAATTCTAAATTGTCAGTTCTTGTCAGTGGGCCATGTTGACTTCCAACTCTTTAATTTCTGCATTTCAGAGGAAAATGTAAAAAAAAAAAAAAAAATAGAAGGAGCTGTGGTTGTTATTTTCCCCAGTGATGGTCTCATTTTTAGAATTCCTGATCCCTCCCAGCCTCTTTCCTATTCTCCTTTGGTCCAGATCCTCAGAAGGGTGCACAGTTTTTACAGATCTTTTTTATGCCATCTAATTTGGCTGCTGACTCCATGCTGAAGAGGCCTTGGTGGTCTGCTGATACCAGAAAATGTTGGTAAAGTACCACTGATGATGCAGTGTGCCAATGCCTGTCCAGCTGTACAAATTACCATGGTATCCAGCTGATGTAGGACATGAACTACATGATCATCTTGCCTGTGAAAATATTCCATCTGAAAATATTTGAGCAGTAGGGAGTTCAGCAGACTTTCAGAAAATTTTCTATGCAGTGTGAAATCATTTTGTTCAATGGATGTTAAGCTTCTCAACATTGGAGGTCTTCCTCAAATTGTCCACAAAGCTCTTACAACACCCTGCCAGCAAAAGATTCCCATGCAGTCAGGAGTTCTTTGATCTCCAGGAAATATCTGTAAATTCTTCCTCAGTTTTGGAAATGTTCCTCTACAGTAGGACTTCTGGGGACTTGGTTTTCAGCCCAGACTCAAATGCACATGATGAAAGGGAGGGAAGGGGCCATTTCACTATTTCAAACTGTTGATTCTAGCCTGATTATTCAGTGAAATAGATGATGGGGAGTCTATCTATGTCCACTAGAAAAACTAAT
>NW_008652122.1:25593-37108 GCF_000695815.1 Acanthisitta chloris | reverse complement strand
GGGAAAGAGGAGGAAAAAAAATCAGAAACAGGCGAGGAACTTAACTGGTATGCTAGGAAGAATTCTCAAGCAAAAGCAATTAAGCTCATATATAACTCTTTTCAGACTTTAAAGTTTTGCAGAATCATTTTTCATCTATTGAGCTGTACTGTTGCAGCATCAGAGATTTAACTTTTACATATTTTCATTATGTAGTCTTGTGCAGCTCTTGCTGATAACAGTCATTTGAAGTGTCAGTGCAGCTGATGAAATCAGATGGGCCATGAACGGTTCGGTTTGAAAGCTGTCACAGAGATATAGAATGTTTTTTTTTTTATTTTGCAGTTGCTTCATAAAAGTTTTAGAGCAATGCAATATAATGTATATTCATTCAGTAATACAAATTGTTCTGAAAGATGCTTTTTTATTTGTATTATATAGCTTTGGGCATGAATCAGTTACTTTCATTAGCAAAAAATTAACATCCACAAAGAATTTTATGGTGTTCTCTGGATTTAGGACTAGGATTTTGAGGAGCTGAGTCACAGAATCCTTCAAAAATCTGTCTTTAAATGTCACAATGGGAGCTGCTGAGCATTGAGCACTTTGAAAACCATATCCTTTTGTGTTTTTTCAGAACTAAAAATTAGTGAGCTGTTTTAAAAATCTGTTTTCTACCTGGTGTATTTCCTTTATCATGGATAAAGTCTCTATGAAGGAAGACTAGAATTGATTAAAACTATTTTTCCTTTTAATTAAATGTGATACTGCTGTTGTGCTCCTCCATCACTCTCCCAATTATTTTGGAAACAGCAGGAGACTGTATTTTCTTGGAGGTATGGCCCTCAGTATTCATTTTTCTTGATTTTATGCCATTGCTTTCATGGTCTGCTCCTAGATGTACATAAGGTAACACTGGGCAAGACAAATCCTTATGCAATTTTAAGAAACGTGACCTTAGAAGCTAAATTAGTTTTTATCTTCCAGTTCTCTCTGAGCAAAAGCTGTAGCTTTGTTGTTTGACATACATTTTGGTCCTACTTAATTTTCCTGTAATGAGTCAGACTTTTTAGTTTCTTAGAGAATACTCTGAAAGGAAACAACACTACAAGATCCTTCAAAGTCCTTGTGGAAATGGGTTACAAAATCAGGTCTGACTATATCCATCAGGCAGTAGAGGGGAGACTCTTTGGACTTCTGTTTTCAGGATGCTCTTCTCTGTGGTGCTTCCAGTTTACTCCATGTTGCTGCTGTAGAGCATTGCCTCTCCAACATAACCAGTGTTGCACAAATGTCTTCCTTCTCGCCTAGAGGCAACTAACAGAAGACCTTTCTTATTCTATATTTCCCTTTATTTACTAACTCTGTCATGGACAGTCTTTAGTTGAAGCATCCTCTGTCCATGAGCTAACCTACTGCTTAAGCTTGATTATCTATAGAAAATGGCAAGGGCAGACACCTAGGATTATAATTTGCTTTTCTGTACTCCCAAGGTTAACTGCTCACCCACTTCTAGCTAGGTGTTTTACTACTGAAAAACAGAACAAAAAATATGTTAGAGGAAGGATATCCAGAGTAAGAGGGTTCAGTAGGTGGGATACCTCTTTCTGATGCAGCAGAACCAAATATAATGCTTTTTTTAATGTTTCCTGAATAACCTTCAACAACTTCTAAAATCATTATGTCACATTAGCTCAAAAATATGATGGAAAATGTAGGTGCCAGCTGCACATGGCTTCCAGACCTTGTCTTCTTTTGCCTATGGAGAGTATTGATTGGGATGCAGTAATTGTGTGGGGGAAAACAGAGTCACTTGTTGCCCTTTTAAAAGAAAGTGCATAGTGTGTTTTGCTGTTGCAGCTCAGCCAGGCCCTGTAAGGTTAATGTGCTCAGTATGACTTTCGGTCCTTCTGATCCTGAGTGACAAGGATAAGGTAATGAGGACCACATAAATATAGGCTGTTTCTTTTTTGACAAGAACCAGGAAATATAAATAGACATTTAATTTATCTGTAAGTAGTTTCTTACTTGTTATCAAATAAGGCCCATTGGGATGAAAATATTTAACAAAAGTGACTATGGTAATGTTCTTAGTTCAAAAACAAATAGGGAAAATCTGTACAGGACAGATATTTCCAAATTTCTGAGGTTATTAGAAACACTGCAGAGAAAAAAGTAATGAAAATGACTTGACAGAGGTCTGCTAACTACAACAGACTTAAATAACAAATAGGCATATCATAAAAAAAAATCAATACTCAGAAACACAGAAAATAGAGATGGAGAAGATATATTGGGTCATATTCTGCATCTCCTGCTAGAGTACAATTGTTCACTGCAGTATATCTTTTATCTAGTGCAACCTTAAATTGCTCAAAGCAAAGGAAATTCCTCTGCTTCCTTTGGGACTTTCTGCCACAGACTGAAGATCTCACTGTCAAGGGATATTTCCAGACATTTAACCTAAATTATGCTCATTTTCTAGCCATTAGTGCTGAAGTTCCCTCCTTGGTGTTCATAGCTCTCAGAAGGCCCTTGCCATCATAGTCCCTCTGACATTGTTTGCTCATTATACAAATGAAAAGGAAGTCTCTGGAAATTGATAGAAAATGAGAGGGCAAGGGGTGCTGGTACATCCTAGTTGCTAGAGTAGCAATGTGCATACATCCACACTTGCATCTTTCTCTGTTCTCTGGTTACCAGTAGGATGAATAAGCTGAAGGGCTGCGTAGGACCATACTGGTTCCAAACCAAGTACCTGTTATCCCTGTCTTGCGCTGTGTTGGGAAGTGTGCATTTGCCCAAAATGGGATGTGCAGAACTGGAGTGTAACAAGGTATACAAAGGCATGGCTGTTGGTGTCCTGGTTTTTCAGGATGCTCTGAGAGATGGGTATCTCTGAGAAATTCTGTAAATCTTAGTTTTGTGTAAGAATAGACAATACATTTTGATTAACACCTGCTTGTATGGGAAACAATTAACAAAACAGAGATATGGAGAGGCCAAACTTCTGTGGAGTGTGGGTTTATGTCAGAAGAAATGCATTACACTACTCAATCCCTCACACTGGTGTTCTCCAGACTTTCTGCGGGCCTTCAAACTAAATAATTTACAAATTCCAATGGTAATCACTTTCTAAGACTGCCCTGATTCATTATCACACTGTTATGTTACTCTGAAGCAGGCCAATGTCAATGCTTTGGCACCTGTTGGTGAGTTTTATTGCACCTCGACATGGTATTTCATTCTATTCAGTTAGACAGAGGTATTGTGTCAAAAGATACAAGTGACAGGGAATAGCATACTCACAAAGTGCAAAATGTTTCCCTTTCCTTGAAATCTTCCCTTTAAGAGGCCCTTTTTCCCCTAGATCCTTTCACTGTCTTTATATACCAGTGACAGCTTTGGCTCCATCCCATCACACCATTTTCCTATGTCTTAGAGTCTTGCTGCCAGATGAGGACGTTGGACAGTGGGATTGGAACCTTCCCCCTCCCTGACTCAGGGAACCGATCCACGGGGCGACACATTTCTAAGCAAGAATCAACGTTGGAAACAGAAGTCCTTGCAGTGTCTGAGCAAGCTCCTCTTTCAGCTCCTTCAGTAAAAGCCAAAACTCTTGAGCGAGAAGTGCCTTCAACAGCTAAGAGCCAGGAGTCTGTGGAAAGCATAATTAGTCACTCAACATCTGATCCGGCCATGACTGCCAAAGGTATCCGACCTTTTCAAAGTCGCCTTCCAAAACCAGCTTCCTCAGGTAAAATGTCAATTACACTGGAAATCACATCATTTCTGCCCTGATGTCTGTTTTGATTAGCAGAAAACCTATAATAATGGCAATTGATAACAGAAATGTTAGATGCAGAGCAGAAGATACTCCTTTTATGAATGCATAAGGTTAACAAGTTTGTGACCTGAGCCATATGGAAATTTTGTTACACATAATGCTTATCTGAGGAAGAAAAATTAGTTTAGCACTTAAATCCTTCTCTAAGAAATAGTACTTGAAGAAAAAAACATATGCCAGCCTTGGAATTTGACTTGAATAAGAATGCAGATGTTCAGCAATATTCAGGATCAGACTTTGTAGCACAGTACAAAGCATAGTCATGTTGTGACATAGAAAAGATATATTCATATAGACTTGCTTTTGATACCAGATTTGAACTAAAGCCTTGTTTGGCCTCAATGCATAAATTCTGTCCCAATGGATATATGGCCTTGACCTCAAACAAGACTCTCTTCAGTTTCCTACATCATACAAATACATTTCTATATATGAACATAAAATACCTTATTTTCACTTATCAGTGTGTTTAAGCCATAAACCAAAAGCTGACAAAGGAATAAAAGGACTAGCAATCCATCAAAGCTCCAGCAAATAACTTTATATTAGTAAATAGTTCCATTGAAATCTGTGCCATTTTTTATAATCACACACTGACTATTTATGTAAGTTTTTGAAGGTTTTTGTCTTGTTAATAATGTTAGAAATCATACCGCATTTATAACAGGGAAATTTTCCCAGTCAGCATGACAGATATGGTACAAAATTCAGTAAAAGTAATTAGTTTAATGGAGAAGATTATTGTTTTATCTTGACCAAATGCAATGTCATGTATTTATTGGGGTTATGGTGGTTAACACTTGGTCAGTGTATTTATTGCTCCTATAAAAGTTGTGAGGGTTTAACTTGCATCAATCTGTATCACTCCATCTCTAAGAGAGATTCCGTGTAATTAGTATGTAAGGTTAAAGATCAGGTTTAAGCTTAGTTCAAGGCCATCAAATATGTGTTCTGCTAATGAACTGACATATATTTAGCCTAGGAGGAAAGAAGCCTCTGTTATATGTTCATAGGATCCATAACAGAAAGATTCTAATTAAACATCTTAGAACTTAGTTGATTTAGCAATATTCCCAGTGCAGTATTGTAATGGTATAATAGACTGCAAACACACATTGTATGCTTCCTTGCAGGCTCCCCTGCTTGTTTCAAATCAAAGCTAACAAAAAAGGTATTTTAATACTTAGTATTTTTAAAATAAATGTCCTCTTAATTCATGGTACAGCTAAGAAGGATTCAGAAGAGAAATCTTAGTTATAGATTATATGCTACATGCTTGAATAGCCACATGTGTGACCCCAATTCAGCAGTGTGCTATAGAGTAGAGCCCATGATTAAACACTGTCATTATAACAAATTGAACAGAAACTGCAAGCATTGAATTGCTTCATGAGAAGTCAGTAGCAGTAAGATTGTTCTGATCTTAATGCTAATATTCACTGCACCAACCTTGTAAGGTTTGTATCTTAATTAAATTGTCATGAAGAGATGTTAAAAAAAAAAGTAGTCTACATCAGATGCTGGGGCCAACTCATTGTTTAGAATATTTTCATTTGATTCTTCTCTGCCTCACTTTCTCATCCAAATTACAATTATCACTTTATTTCATATGCACCATATATCTTCTTTGATGTTCTGATTTTGCATAGTGCAAATATAGCAAATAAAAAAGCTGGGTTTATGCTAGAAAGGTACTTCCAATTATATTTATGTTAAAAGACTGTTCTCCAAGAACATAAAATAGCAAAGCAGATCCTACAATGCCTAGAAGTAGTTATTGAATGTTATTTCTTTTTTGAAAGGGTATATATTTTAAAATTAATGGAGGGATTTAAATTCATGCCTTCCTCTTCCCTTGTTAACTGGAAAGGGCTTTGGATCACATTCTGCCACTGTAGTTAGAATTATTCCAGTAAGTTAGCAAGTTGGTCCTTTGAGCAGTAAGGTATTATTTGACAGAATGAAAGTATTATGACTTGCCCCCAGTTTTTACTGAATTATAATTGAAACACTATCATGAAGGTGTTGATGAGACCTACAATTTAAATAATATCTCCCTCAATTCAGGAATAATTAACCTTGCAAAGCAAAGTGAACAAGAACCAAGTTCTGTGACTTCTCCCTCATTAGAGCACACTGAAGAGACTCTAGAAAATAGAAAAGTTCTTCCAGAGTGGACTACCAAGAAAACTACTAAAACAAAGGTATAAGTTAAGAAGTAGCATCTGTTAAATGAGATAGGTATTGTGGTTGATGTATTTTGTCCTCTTGGTTTACAAACATGTTTTAATTAAAATCCTCACAGGCACTTTTCGACAAGGAAATGAAGACCTTTCACCCTGTTCTTCTCTTCTAGAAACTTGATCTCATCCGTTTGCTTTCTGTGAGATTCAGATTCCTTTTTTCCCAGGCCTAGGTTTTCCTTGTCTGTTTGGCTGTTTAGTATGAGGGTGTGAACAGATGTGCTACAAAGTATTGTGAACAGGAAATACTCTTAGATGTATCTGTGGAGTTTTGGTTAATCTCTGCAACGATCTGTATGTTCTTCAGTCTTTTCATGAAAACTGCAGGAAGAACAGGCAAATGGATATACCTGTGTAAAAGCTACTGCTGCTGATTGCCAGATTATTCACATTCAGGAGTGCCAGGCTGTCAAATCCCATGAGAAGTAGAGTATCTGCAGGTTAGCAAAGAGAGAAAAAAACTGAAGGAACTTGGCAGACTTCTGGCTAATAATCCTTACTCTACAAGAGGCTAAAACATTTGATTATGCTGCTTTCTTGCATGTCTGCCTTATCCATGTATTTACCAACTCACATTTTTATGTGGCACATGCTCTGGATATTTAGAACAGAAACAGAGAGGTAGAATTACTTGTCTCATATATGTCATTGACAAACTGGTAGTGAATCCTCTGTAGTGCAGTAGTGTTGGCTTGCAAGTAACAACCACATGAGTGTGATCTTCACCCTGAGACAGTCATAACCGACAACTGCTAGTCCCAAAACCATCTTAACACCATCGATGTGTTACTGTAATTAGTCTGCCTAAGAGTCAGAAGGTCATTGGTGGGTGTAGCTGTCATGTGAATGTGTCTAGTTTGGGGACTACAGTTGAGTTCCTGTCTCTGATGCTGGGGATACCTGGCTACATGGAGGCATCCTCAGCTCTGGTTCCCTCTCCACAAGGATGTGATCCCTAACAAATGGATGTCCTTACGCATCAGTTAAAAGCTGCAGCATAGATGGGAAGATCACTCTTTGAGAAACAGAATTAAAACCTCATTTGAGACTCTGATAGGCATTTGGGGTTGGGATAGTAGGTGATATTTGTACCTGCCACGAAGTGAGCAGTATCAGGATTGGCTTCCCCCTACCCATTTTGTGGGTTTTAGTGTACTGAACTGCTGCTCCTGAAAGGTTTAAGCCTTCAGGCCTTCCATGATTAGAAGCTGTCTGGAACTGTCAGCATTCCTCTTTACTCCCCAAAGAAAATCTTTAGTGTTGCTTCCTGAAAAGAAATGGCATAGGTATCAGCTGGGAATTAAGGGCTCTCCAATACTCTAACATAAATGCCAGGAAAAGGGACATGAGTTTGGGAAAAATATAGGATTTACCAGTGTAGAAAGTGTGAGTATTGTCTACTGGCTATCCTAATTGTCTCTAGATTTGCTTGCAGCAAACCATTTGTGGTGTGATAATTTTGCATGTTGCAAAGACACTGTGTTAAACATACTCGAGAACTTCTAAAATTGAACATGGTGGATAAAATTATGTGAAATTGTTGGCAGATTTGAAAATAATCTTACAGTGAATAAAAAAGGTTGAAAATCTGGACTGTTTCTGCCAGACTAACTCAGGGGACATATCAGGACAAGAATGTATTGCTTCCCTCATGTCAGACTGATAATTACTTGAAAAAGTGGTTAGTTAAACAGATAATGCAAACTTTTCCCAGCTGAACTACCCATTTATACTGCATGATGAATGTAAAATGTTCTATTCCTAATACTACCCTCAGCATTATTTTGATATCTATGCATCATCTGAATTACTGTGATACCCTTATTTGTGCAGGACAAAGCTCTCAGAGTGTGTACTTACTCTGCAAGCAGCACTGACACTGAGCCAGAGCCAGAGTATGAAACAAGTTATTTTAGATCTGCAGAGGAGACTTTTGTGGAGTTAACAAAGAACAACAAACAAGGTAATTGAAAATTTGTACATAAAAGTGTATATCCCTCATCTCCACTCTGTCTCAGCAGCAGATAGTGTTCTTCATTGAACTTTCTGTCTAGTTCTCACTTTCTAACCCCAAATCTTGTGTCAGTGTAATTTTCCATTAGCTTTTTATTACTTTTTGCTTTTTATTATGTGTGTATCTATTTTTTCTCTCTTCCATGGTTTTTGCTAGCAGGGACTTAACTTGTAGGTTTTTATGCATAAACATCTGCAGTGTAAATACAAAGAATTACATTATTACAAAATTGAAAGATGACTATAAAGTTAGCTTCCTTTTTTTTTTCTTTTCAATTATATAGCCAGTTAAAATAATGCAGTGATCAAGGCCACAGTTTTCCAACCTCTGTATCAAAGTGATGTTGGTTATGGAGCCATAGTGAAGTCTCTCTCATTGTCCTCTGTGTGTATATTCCCATTTTCAAGTACCAAAGCTTTTTGTGAGAATTGATGGTGATTTGGAATTTACTGAATTCCAGTAGATAAAAATACATTAAGTGAAGTTCTTGAGATAATAGTTTTCTGTGTGTTTAATAACCCAAGAAATTGCTGCCTTGTTTGACCACCAGCTTGCTGTGCTGCAAGCCACCTTTCAGTGCAGATGTGTGCCCTCAGGGAGGGGAGGAGAGGGCAGCTCAGTTCCTTGCCTGCACAGTCCATGACTCCCTGGAGGAGATAAATTCTGCTGAGTGCAAAGGCCAGTGCAAGGTCTCTGCACCACTGAAGCCCTGAGAGCTTAAGCAGTACTTGAGTGATTCACAGGATTTGTGCTGACCCCCTGCACAGCCATGAGCCTGACCTGGAGGAGATTAGCACCTCCAGCAGATACCACAGTGATGATTGTACTAAAAACCCCGTGGATGGCTGGATGCTGTCAACAGACAGTGCTCTTTAGTGTCTTATGGGAGCTGAGCTTAAACGTTTGGCATTTTCAGAGCTAATCCATTTTTTTTGTGATTCCATGAGAGAGAGAGCAGAATAGGAAGCTAGGACCATTTATTTACATTACTGCTGTAACTTTGTGGTTTTAATCTGTATGAAATATTGTGAGTCATTTAACTCAGCCCATAAACACTTCTTTTTACAGATTTTGCTTTTTACAAATCATATTCTAATACAATAAAGATGTGGGGTTTTTAAGAGGTAGATAAACATTTTTCTTCTGTATTGATCAAATTTGCAAAAAAGGAATTTTATCATGTGCTCCCAGTTGCATTAAATGGCAGCAGATTCCAAGTTTAATGATATCTAAGCATGACTTGAGGTCACCATTTTACATAGAAAATCGTTAATTTTGTGTATGTGCCTAACTTGTGAGCTAGTAACCGAACTCAAGTACATAATTGCAATTGAGACAAGTAGAAAAGAAGATTATAACACATTATTGCAAGAGTATTTCTGCTGTGGTCATTCCTCATGGTCAGGATTTCTGTTCTGTGCTCTGTAAATGCAGTTCTCACATCGTATTAATGCCCATACTTTATCCAGTTTGTGTTCAAAGATCTTAGTGTCTTTATGCACATGAGTGATATAACCTCAAAAAACCCACACGAGGCTGAGGCAGGGACTCCAGCAAACCAATTCACAAAGAATATTTTTATATAACTAGATAATTACATTTATTAGCTGAGTCCCCAAAGTCACTGGTTGCACAATTATAATGTTGGAGTGATTTTCATTTTCCATTTATAAGCAGGGAACAGAAAGACCAAGTGCCCAGTGCAAAGGCTATTATAAGTCAATGATAAGACCTTCATTGATTTAGTGGGCTTTGGATGAGATTCCCAGTACTTTGCCCAATGTTATGGAGAAGGTCAGGAAAGTAGCAAGGAATATGCCAAATGTTCCAGGTTCTTGTCTTTCAACCATGAAAATGTTTTGAATTCAATTTCTTAAATTAGGTTTTATCCTGATGTGATTCTGTTGGAGGCATTGGAGGCAGAGGCTCTCCTAATGCTGAAGGTTATAAGGCAGAGTTGAAGTTTGTGTAACAAGTGTGAGGAAAGAAGCTGATGATCACATAAACCTCTGTGTTCTGTGAATTTTCATGAAGCTGCAGAAAATTTCTTTAGTTTTGTTTTGATCTTCTGAATGTGTTTTAAGCCTTGGACTTTGGAAACTGAGGCTTTACTCCTAGTGTTCTTGCATTACAGGAGGATCTATAACCAATGGGTAGCACTTCTTTCTTACCTTACTAGTGTATTTTTTATGTTGTTGTATTCATTAACTAAAAGTGTAGTGAAAAGGAAAGAATTATCAAATATAGTCAAACTGAATGACGTGCTAAAGGAACTTAGCACATCTGCCATGTAAGGCTGTTGAGAGAGAAGAATGAAAATTTACTGCAAAAAAGTAGGAAGATCCCCCAAATTAACCATCTTGTCTCTAATTTGAAAAGAAAGGAAATTAATTCTTTCTGTCTCATACCATCTCCTCCACCCTGAATATTAAGCATGAACAGCCACTGTATATGCATTGGCTGGAGAGTTAGGAGCTACTATTTTAATGTGTTTATAGCATTGAATTCCAGATACCTTGAAACATTTCAAATGTAAAATTACATTACAAGGTATGTAGACTGCATCCCATCAGTTAAATATGCCATGATATTATTTTTCACATCTCTTGCAGCTGAGCAGGAAAAACCAAATCAGAGAAGGTCATTTCTGGGGAACCCAATGTCAATCTTGGATTTATACCAACACAGTCTCTATGGCCATTTTGGAGAGGATGGACCTGAACAATTAACACATTACAGTTTAATTGAGCAGCTGAGTGGAGCTTCCAGTAAAGACAGCAAGGGCAAGGAGAACCCAAGTGTAAGTCACTGTAATTTATATATTACTTCTCATTTTGCTCGTTATTATTTTTACTTGCCTTTTGGTTTTTGTCTCAGTGTGTTGATTGATTACTAAAGCCAGGCAGACATGAAAAAACACAACATGACCTGCAGAAGAGTGGAAATCTAAATATTTTTAGAACAGAATGTTACATTCAGATGCTCACCTGTCATAGAATTAGACTGCCAAAATTGACAAGTAGAGACAGGCTAGCACTAGCACTCTGCCATTAGTGAGGAGCAGAAATCTAAAGCTAGCAAGAAAACACAGAATTTATCTTTTAAGGCTGCTCCTTCACATATAATTAGAAAATTGGTATAGCACAACAGGTAGTAAATGACTTAAACCTCTGAGGAAGTATTCCTGAAATTTCAAATGAAAATATGCTATGGAAGTCACCTGTCTTCTGGTCTCTTTTGAAATGACTCGTGGTGTTACCTCTGGAATTCCTGATTTGAGGGTTTTAAATATTGTTTTGGTGAAGATCAGTCCTGATCTGATTAGTGGATCTTGATGCTAAACTGAAACAAATTGGTTTTCTCCACTTACTTCATGTGAATCCACTTGCTTTTCCATCTCTAAAAACATTGAACCTGACATCGTGCAACCCT
>NW_008652122.1:0-25572 GCF_000695815.1 Acanthisitta chloris | reverse complement strand
TTCCCTCCCTTTTCTCATGCCTTCTCCTCTCATCCTCATGCTTCTTTCCCACTTTCTCTCTCCTTTTCTCTAACGAGCCAATTTGCTTGAAAATCGAGGCACACATCCATGATCCACTGTAATCATTTTGCCTCTCTGCTCAGTCTCTTTCCCCAGCTCTTCTTTTCAGAAACAAGCTCTTTTTGTTTCTGTGTGTAGCACTCAGCACGTTTCGAGTGTGTTACAGTATAAACAAAGGTGGTAGCAGAAAATAATGAATGAGCTGCTGGTTTGTAGCATACTGGTGTAGTGCATAAACAAAAAAAGAATTTTTATCTCTTCCCAGACACCAGTTTTCAGTTTCAGAAAATGACTGTGCCTTGTAGCTTCAGAGGTGATTAACTCTAACCAAAGTTAGAGTCTTACAGCTTTCAGGAATCTGGGCCAAATGTGCAGAAGGAATGTGGGGAACAAACTGGCAGTGCCCCTGCTTATTCCAATTCTTCTGGCATGAAAGTCCTGCTTAACTGAATATTAAATTGACTCACAAACTTCAAAAGAAAAATCCTGAAATGTATGTGCCTCATTTCCCAATCAACCAAATTTCATTAGTACCCAGAATATTATTCAATTGAAATCTATTTGTGTCATAGCAGAAAGAACAATTTTTAATAATCTGGATTCACAGTTGGGGAGAAAAAATGAAGAAAAAGAAAAGGAAGGCAACAGAAGTGTGTTAAAAAGGATGCATGAAGGAAAATAATTTGAGCATCCACTTAATTCCCCATCTTGAACATCCAGAAATTCATAGCTTAATTATGCACGTGAGATGAATTATATATGTATATACATATATAAAAATACATGAAAATCTGTTCTGCCTTCTGAAGGCCAAGGTCTTTTGCTATTAACAGAGCAATTAGATTTGGTTCCACTATAGAAAAGTAGCTCACAGTTGCATCTACTTCTAATTCATTATTTTTTATTCCTTGTATATGACATCTCTGCACTGTGCCCAGTCAGCCTCAAAACTAAACAAAGCCCTTTGAACTACCCTTAGGATCCTTGTAATACTCCAGCACTAAACTAAAAGGCAACAGGTATAACTCAGCACTAGCAATTTTCCTGCATTATGTTGGGGAGCTTTGGAGTTTACTTTTTAAGGATCTGAAATAGGTCTCAAAACAGCATTGCCTCTCAGTGAACAGTGAAAGCTCAATAAAGCACTAGAGATTTGCCTATTAGTATTAAACTTTTCAGAATGACAAATGAGATGCAGTAACCATGAAAAGCATGTTGGCCTGAACTCCTCATTTAAACCAGCACAGCAAATTTTTTTCTGAGCTAGAGTTTGTGCAACCCAAGAAGATCCACGGTGTGTTTAAATTAGAACTGTGTGAGCTGGAACATTGCCCACAAAAAAGGGGAACACCAGAAACTGAGGCACTTATGGCCAACAAATCTAAAAAAAAACCCTGAATTTTGAGGGTGGAATAATGCAGCTTTCCTGCAGAGTATTTGGCATTTTGAAAAAGGAAATTCTTGCTGCTTTGACTTTAATTCACAAGTGTTGTATGTGAAGCCTTTAAAAAACAAAACAGAATTAAAACCAGAATGGGTTTATGCTGCATTTCAGAAGAGCAGTGTACTGGGTCAGTCCCTCAGCCCAGTTAAATTGGGCTGTACAGCACCAGTATGGTAGTGGCTTCAGTCTGGGCCCTCTGATGAGACAGTCTGGCAAGAAACTGTTCACTCAGACTTACTGTCATTTGGTTTGTCTTCTTCTCACCCAAAGAGTTACCTCTAAAGTTTATACAAAAGTTTTATCCACAAAAGATTATTGCACAGGAGTTTCAGGAGAGAAACAACCAATGGGAAATTACTATGGTAAAGGGACACTTAAGGGACAGTTTGAGAAATCAAAAAAGGCTATTACAAATTAAAAGGAGAAATACTTATTGTTACAATTTCTTATCCTGCAAGTCTTAAACAGCATCCTGGGTAAATTCTCTTGGTACTAAGATCAATTTTATGTTACTTTCATTTTGACCTGGGAAACATATTCTGAAATGTTGTCATCCTGTTGTACACTATAGAATTTTGGACAAGAAAAACAAATCACAAATTCAAAGAAAAGAATAAGATGCATTGAATCATGAGCTTAAAACTTTCACTTAAATTAACAACCATAGGGTATTTTACTCATGTAGGATTTTCAAAACAAGAAGCATTCATTTTTATGTGTAGCAAATGAATTAATTTTATTTGAACAGTAAATTCTCTGATTTAATAAAATACATGCAGTATATTCACTGCAGTCAGCCCGTGGGAGACACCTCATCAGAGGAACTTCAGTGAGCCCTGAATTAAACAACTGTTCCTCTTCCTTGCAGCAGTAACTGGTAGTGCCTTGAGCACTTTGCCAACATCATTATTGATACCACATTTTTGCAATGAAAAAATTATTTCATATTTCACCAGTTAATTTACTGTTTAGACTTCAAAAGCTCAGTGATTTTTTTTCTTATAAGAATTCAGAAAAAAAGATCAGTTTCCCTTACCCAGGCTCATTGTTTATTAGCATATTTTATGATCGAACAAGAACCAACACAAGACTTTTTATTATCTTTGTTATTGTCTTTGTTTTCTTGGAGAAGTTACTGAGTTGGTCAAAGATTTTATTACTTTATCATCCTTATGGTTCCAAAGCATTATGAAAACTATGTTTACTTCTCTGTCCTTAACCAATCACCCCATACTTGTATTCATACAGCTCTTCTTGCTCTCTTTTGTCTCTATGTACTACTCAATTTGAGTCATCATCAAGGCTTGCTTGTAGTTCAAGGAATGACTTGAGCAATTAAAGAAAAGATTCTTAATGGAAGGGGTTGGTACCCATCAGAAATTTCTAATTCCTCTTGTTTTCCCTCAGTTGTGATGGGATGCATGAGAAATCTGACATTTCTGGCACAGTTACTTTGTTAATTGCATCAGCACTTTAACTGAGGGGCTCATTTAGTAAAAGAGGTTTCTATGTGCAATGTGAAGTTATCATCTTATGCAACGTGGCAGAGTTTGTATGTGCTGTACAGGTGATTCATGAACGAGATCAAATGCTCAAATCACTGTGTCTTGAAATTCGAGTAGAAATTAGAGAGTGCTGGCAAATACAGGAAAAGGAAAAATTAGAGAAGTTGCTGCTGTTTTGGCTGCACTTACAAGTAGGACTGACCTGGCTGCATTCCCAGTTAAACTCAAGGGTTTTTACAGCTGAGTAAGCTGACTGGGAGTTAACTCTATATGATTGACTTGCTGTTCTCACAAGCCTTCTAATGCATTGTATTAACAGAGGAGAATATCCACAAAAGGACTAGAAACAAGGCTAAGAAAGTTTGGTAATTGCACAATACTTGCCATCCTTAAGGATCACCAAGCATTAAACTGATGCTATAGAGGGTGTTCCAGCCTTCCTGAATTACAGCAACAGTTAGAGCAGCCCAGACACATCTGCAGGCTACACTAAACAAGAGTGAGGGGAAAATAAAGGCATGAACTGCTTCTGCTTGTGCTCTTGGAGAACATGTTAGCAAAGTTTACATGCCTGACTTGGATTGTCTGAGTCACTTCAGAAAGTGACAGAATAGGGTACTCACTCTTTCAGAGAGAATAAGGCACCTTCAGAAAGAGTATCTGAAAGAGAGAATATGTTAGGCTCTTAAATGAAGTCCCTCTTAAAAGAGACTCTCCATATTTAAATGTCTGAAGTAGTTCTAGGGAGACCATGGGCACTTTGCTTTCACAGAGAATTTTTTGCACATTATCAGATGTGCATAGGAAGGGATTCTGCTTATTGCATGAGAAAAAGCCTAAGATAATGACTGTGGTCTAATTAGCAGTTGGGAAGAGCTGCATCCTAAGATTTAAAGTGGAAAGGAGGTATTGACCTGTGGAACTATTTGCTTCCTTGCCTTGGCCAGCAGCTCGTTTATACTGAGTACCAAACTTTCAAGCCAAAGTTAGAAAGATGAGCATTGCCCCAAGCTTTCCTCTGTGGGGAACTAGTAAAAATCAGCTATTATAGCTACCATTTGTATTTTAAAGTGAAGCTGCATCTCAGGGCACACTCAGGTGACCACTAATTACCTTCCTTTTGCTGTCATAATAACAAGAGTACTGCATCTGGGGCAGCACTGGGTGATATTTGGCTAGTTACTTTGTCTCAGGATCTGTTTCACTATCTGTAAATTGCTGACAGCAATACCTTTCTTGTGTTACAAAACAGCAATGATCCTGATGGCCTCAGTCTTAGCTTGCTTTGTACAATGTGTTACTGCAAATACAGAGTTTGAAGTAACTCTTACAAATTATCGTACTAGAAAGTAGTGGAAGGTAGAAGATGTCCCATGTCAATAAGAGAAAGTATCTAATGGGCCGGATCAAATCCAGGAATTAACTGATAGCAGGTTTCTGTGTTCTAATTGTATCATTCGCTTTACTGTGTGTCAAGCACAGAAACCTCATCTCCTCCTTGCTGTTTTTCTTGCCAGGCTTAAGAGAGAAGAAGATTATGAGGTGAGGAGGGAATCAGTTTTATTTGCTTTCCTAGCCCTGATGAACCTAAGATGTTAAGAATGAAAGTGCCATTGTACAATGTGCAGATGGAGAATAAGTCTGTGGCCACATTCACCCATCTTTGGTGTTTTAACATCATTGCTTTTCTTTCAAGTAGGGAATTAGTATATCAAAGCATTCTGTATGTTTAGGGAGGTGATCTAATAATACAAACATTTGGTGATGCCAGCCTAAAATCATTCTAATTCAGTCAGGATCAGATATCCCTTCATCCTCCACATCACAATAACTGAAAATAACTTTTACTGTATTTATGCTTTTGTATTAGATCTTCCGTACTCACGTGATGTTAGCACAGGGTTCATGTAGAATATCCAGCAAGAGTTTTATAAAGGGAAGTGTTAAAACAGGAAAGTAAACTACCCAACAGACTCGTATGTCCATCTGGGACTCAGCACCTCTGTCTGGAAAGCAGAGTGAACCACCTCACCCAAAGAAAGGGAACATGTGCTGAGCACTGTGCTCTAGGACCCAAGCCAGAAGTCTCACAGCAGTGTAAAGCCACACAGAAATACATGTTCTGGTCATGGCAGCCCTGGAGTGGCCTGGCTGGATCTAGGCTGCCCCAAGCTCACTTGCCTTGTGTGTCCTTGCTCAGAGTTACCCTGTACCTCTGTCTCCAGAGCTGGTGCTGCCAGGCAAGGCTGGATCTGTCTGCCACCACCACGGGGACATCCCTGAGGGCACTAACACCAGGCCTTGCTGGGCATGGGCTGCACTCCTGAAATAGCCCCTCCTGTTCCCTGTTCCCTGAACGTGATCTGTGTGGAGCCCTTGAGCTGCACATGTTTCTGTTTGTCAAAATTGCCTCAACAGAATTACCCCCTGACAGGCTCAGGGCTGCAAGCCTTCCTTTCTGTTTAATCAAAGGGGTTTGATTCTCAGATGAGTGATGCCATGCTTGTTCCATGAAAGCAAGGACTGTCTAAGTAATTACCCAAGCTGATGTAAGATCTATTGTCAGGGGAATTATATAGGAGTATTTGACAACATAAGTGACAAAAAAACACAGGCGCGTGGTCTGATAAGAAAACAGATTTGACCATACCACCCATGGGAATAGTGCAGAATTAAAAATATTTTTTCTAGCCTCAAGTCTGATTCAACTCATGTGGGGAAATGTGAAATTAGAAATAGGCTAGGACAGCTGCAGACATCAACAAATCACACATATCAACATGGTTTTTTCCCTTCTACAGGGCAAGTTCACATTCCAAGATGTGCTACCAAGCCTTAGATTCCTAATGAGGTCTTATTGTTTCTAATATCTTGCCATCAAAGTTGCCTCCAAAAAGTAAAGTGAAGAGACATCAAAACAAGCAATTTGAAGACTAGCTAGGCAGTCTTCTGGGACCAAAGTCTCACTTGACATGTATCACTTAAGAGAAATGTTGTGTGGGGTGGAAGAACATTCTTACAGCCAGCCTGAGGAGCTAGCTTGGCAACAATAAAAAGCTGCAGTTATACGGAGACTCATTTCTCTCCCTGTGTCTTCTAGATGAAGCAACTGAGGCTTCTTACACTGCTGAGAGTTTTAGTAAAAAATTATGTAATGGAGAGTGACTCAGCAAGGAGGATGGTAACATTCTCCATAACTTTTATAAGTTTATAAAGGGCTTTGGCAAGGCAAAACAACATTTGAAATGCAATGTCCACCAGAGAAAATAACTTTTTTAATGGTATGCAAGGGACATTTTTAGGAAAAACATATCCTAAAAACAAAACCCTGGAAGCTGTTATCTGCTGATACAGTTCTGCTTCTGGCACTAATGGCCTCAATAGTTTTAGTACTGTGCCACCAAATCCCATTCTGACTAGCCCTCCAGCTGGTATAAAAGCTCTGTTTTATGTTTGGTTAGTGTATTTATGGGGACGGGTAGGTGGCGACATTTTAACTCAAATATCTTTTAGCAGAGTTTTAAAAGAGTACTTGGATATCAGTGAGGGACAGAAAGTCTTTGGCATAGCACAGCAGGCGGTGTGGCATTTAAAACATGGTGTGCAAGGCTAGCAGGAGAACAGTTTGGATGTTAGGCTGAGAGAAGACATGGAGGAAGTGAAAAGCTGGAGCTACAGCAGGAAAGTTGAGGACTTAAAGCGTCCTTGGCATGGAGGTGCAGTTCTAGTGCCTATGGCACAGTGTCACAGAGTGCTAAATCCCTCAGTAACTCACAGCACTGAGTGCACTGTGCCTGTGTGGTTTGTCAGGTGCCAGATGCAGATGTATGGGCTTGTCTGATTTAGGGCAACAAACTGAGATGTCCTGTGGCCACAGCTGGAGTGCTGTGCTCACTGAGTATAACCCCCTCAGCGCTGTAAGGAGGGAAGAACTTTGCCCTCTCTGAGTGGAAAAACTTGATCACTGGAGCAGAAACCCCATAGCCCACCATCTCAGCAAGTAATTTCAAATTACAGAGAGAACCTTGTCTTTTCAGCATGTAGGAGCTGCATAACCACATTACACACTGGCCCAGATGTCACAAAAAGCCCTGCAGTACATTTGCTGGAGTCCCTGGAGGAATGGTCCAAAACTGCTCGTGTATGTATGCCCAGAGCAACACAGAGCTGAGCAGAGCTAATTTACAGTGAGCCTGCTTGGGCACAGTGTTAGCACAGCTCTTGATGACCTGGTTACTCCAGGTCATTCAGCAGGGCTCAGCAGCTGAAATAAGTTGGTAAGACCCCACAGCATTTGGTCCCAGCCCACCCAGATTGCTGCTCTCTCCACATCACACTGCACTATAATGTCTATTTGCCTGTATAACTGGAGATTACATACAGATTTAATAGGCACTGGGGCTCTTAGGTGTAAGTAGGCAGATCTTTTAGTCTAATAAGAACCAAAAGTACATATGGAATAAAAGTGTCATTTGCTAGTGATTTCCCTGAGTGGAAAATGTTCTGAGCTGTTTTTCAGTGGTTTGACAGATGGAGCTGATGTGATTTGCAGCATGGCCCAAAGTGCACTCATGTTTCTGCCATTTGTAACCAGATGCTCTTCAGTTCTCCATCTTTGGAAATAGAGCTGCAGGTTTCATTTCTTTCAGTGTTGTACTGGAATATTATAATCATACTGTAGGCCAAAATGGAATTCAGGGCACATTAACATCAACAAACGATAAATATTAGTAAGCGTGTGAAATAGTGTAATTGTTGTAATGATAGAAATGATATTAGTAATAAAAGAAAAAGCTAAAAAATAGATTGGATCCAATAAACATTGGATTGACTCAATCAAGATAAGAGCAGTAGGGCAGAGAGGTATTCAGTGAGCTGTTTGTTTTCTGAAGCTGGAAAATATTTTGACTCCAAGAGGAGCATCTGATTAGCAGAGTTAAATGAGATGAATAATGCTGTAATATTTTTGTGAATTGTTTTTCCAGCTGAAACTTGCCTTCCCCATCTATAATGGTGATGTGTTTTGCATAAAACACTCAAACATCATGCAGGGAAGGGTAGGAGATGACTGATCTTTTAGTGTGAGAGTTCCATACCTAGCAGAATACATGAGGAGTAAGTTACACAGCTGATGATAGCAGGAACTGGGGCAATAGACTGAGAATGTGTTAGCAAATTATTTCTGTAGAGGATGCTTTTTCTTTTCATGTGTACATGGCAATAGTATCCTAATCAACATGGTCTTTGAAAAGAAGGTGAATTTTATGTCAAATATTGGCAAGAAATGTAATAATTTGTTGGGTTTTATAGTTTTCTCCACTTGCTGTTTTCATTTCCCAATGTTATTTAAAAGTGATACTGGATTTTGTGCAGGATGACACACAGGTTGTCTAAACCTTTAAGAAAAATATTGATGAGGGTTTTTTTGCAAATTCAAACATTCTACTTTATAGCAAGTCTCAAAGTGAAATATTTTATTTCTTACTGGTTTTTAGGTCCCAGTACATGATTTCCAGGCTTGTGTAGCATCCATATTATTTTAATGTCAAGTAATATTTGTATTTGATAGGAGAAACAAACATTGGATTTAGCAGACTTAATAGCAAGAAGTGACACGGGGAAGTTTGAGAAGTTTGTAAAATGTAGCTACATAATTTAAATGTCTAATTATCTTCCAGAAAGGCTAAGAAGACTGATATAAGTTTTCATAGGACATATCAGAGTTTCTTCCAGCCTGAACTTCCATCAGTCCATCAGTGACTGAGACACATCCTGGTAGCTCTGCTCCCATTAGTGCCACCTTCTCTCAATTTCTCCATTCTTTGCCTGATCATTAATAGAGGTCACTAAAAATTTTGCATACTATAAAAAGCTGTAGCCTTAAGAACTTCCCTTAGCTACTCTAGTGTTATTCTCAGCAAATCAAACCCCAAGTGATTATGTGAAGAATTATTTGAATAATGGCCAGTCAAACACTTAAAAGTGATTTTTCTGACATCCTATTACATATTCATATATCCTATGGGTAATTGAATGCTCTGTATAGCATACTGTAAAACAAGGCCTCAGATGGGTTTGGGTGGATGAAGAATAGAGCAGAAGTGGGTGGGAATGAGGAAATGAAATATGAATACGATGTGTTGCTGAGGATTATAAAATGAAAATGTTAACTATGCAGTAATAGTCCATGATACTTCTTATAACGAACAGGAGTGTCTAAACTTCACCAAGAAATTGTATCCCCAGAAAAGTTACAAGATTGGGAAACTTGTTGGTAACACATGTACTGAGATGCAAAGCAGATTTGAAATGTAAGAGCTTTTCAGACAATGCCTGAAACTGAGGAGCAGAATTAGCTAATCAGCCAGCACTTGCTTCCTGATCATTCCTGCAAGAATTATTTTGCCCTGCATGGCCTAACTGGAGAGGCTTGTTTGTGGCCCCTAACCAGTAAAAATATAGACCAGGGCTTTTTTTCAAGCTTCATTTCCTAATGGCTGTGCCTAAATTCATATTTTGACACTTCAGCTGCCCAGTTTTCAAAGGTGCTAGAAATCTGCAGCTTTTGCTGATGTCTTTGACAGATTCACGTATTTGGATCCTGTGAAAATCATAGTGTTTATATAGGTGCTTGAAAATTGGTTTACATATTCTCTCTCTAACTGGCAGAATTTTGATCTGTAGCATCCTGCTTCTGTACATTGGCTCTGTGGGCAATGGCATAAAACGTCAACAGACATTTCCCCTGAGTTAAAAAGAAGGCAAAAAACTGTGTATTTTTAATCTGGTCCTACTATGTTACAGTTAAGATCATCTCATAATGAAATTCTTCATATTTTTAAACCAATTTCCTTTTTGCAGTTTCCATAACAATAGTGTATGAGCAAATGGAAAATGCTAAAATTCTCATCTGTATCATGTTACAGCATATTTTTATTATTACTATTATTGGAACATCATCCTATCTTTCAATATATCTTAGAACCTCTATAACAAGCCAGGGTGCAGAGAGATCAACATTTATAATACAGCAGTTCTATAAATAAAATCCACTGTAAAAACATGGAATCTGTATTATGACATCATTAGTAGCACAGTGATTAAAACAGAGGCAGCAGAGTCATGGACATCTAGAAGCTGCATAATGTGGAGAGCTGTAACCTTCCTGGTTAACTGCTAAAGAATAAAGTCTTTGGAGGCTCATGGTAGTTTCATCACTTGTAGTGGTGATCTCAGAGGATGAAGTGTCTGGCCATGCTGGAAGTTTAGCTGTGAAGACATATATCATCTTGTCTTGTTCTAGAAGGCAAACACGATTGGGTTTCTTCCTCATATTGTATAAAAACTCGGTTGCTCAATTAGTATGTTTGCTAAGTGGTAAGGGGGCTAACGTTGATGTCACCCACTAGCGTCACATGCACTGCATTTAGCTCAGCAGTGTCCTTCTGTTCCTGTGAAAGTGTTTGGAAACCCACACTCTCTCCTCCACAGCCAAAAACTTCGATACAAAGCAGGGAATGCTCTGGACTTGGGATTTCAGTTATTTCCTGACATTCCTGTGGGAGATAAAGCTTCCTTTGCCTCCATATCCTGTTTATCCTTTAGGTTATAAGGCATGGAGTCTGAATGTCAGAGGATAGAAGAATCCAGATTTATGAATGCATCATTGTATAGATAATTACCATTTATATTTACTCAGGAGCAGAAACCACTTGGTGTTCATAGGCCTGAGGACACAGGGAATGGACAGAAACATCTCCCTAGGCTCCATAGGCTCTGGATAGGACAAAATCTCTGAGCCTTTACTCAGGGCAGTCCAATAGAAATGAAATCATCAACGACTCCAATTGATATACTCCAGCCTGGCTTGCTGTTGCTGGTGGCATTAGCATGTGCTAACCTGTGGTAAACCAATTTTGTGAGACAGTTGGGAGTTTAACAAACGTATTTCAAATTGTATTTTGGAGAAATCTCAAGCATGGGGGGAACCGGTCATGTTCTGTTCGTTGCAGCAGATGGCATCCCATTTGGTGTTTGTTAGCTTTGTTTGCAGCTCAATATTTTGTTTCTAGGGGAACTCGGTAAGTTAAATAATTTATCTCTCTAATGCATCAAGAGTCTGATCCAAAGTCTACTAAAGTCAGTGCAAAACATTTGATTAACTACCACATTCACTGGATAAAATGCCAGGTTCTGTATGTCAAAGAGCCTTTCAGATGCTCTCTAGTGAGAACAATACAGGCCTCTGTCTTTCCATGGAGAATTTTTTGCCTGCAAATAAAAAAAATATTCAAATAGTGACAAGAAGCCAAGTAGACAAGATTGCAGGGGTGTAGAGATAGGGGTGATGTTCTGCTTGAATGTCCAAATTGCTAAACCTCTCTTGCTATTAAATTCCCCATTTTTAAATAAAGAATATAAATAATACCTTCCAGCTGCATTTGGAATTTAATCTAGCACTGTTAGCAGGCTGCTTTGAGAGCTTTGAAGACCCCAAAGCAGTGCTAAGCAAATAATCATTATCACTTAATATTCTCATCAAGCATTCTTACTCAAGATGGGATCTTGCATTACAAGGACTAACCATAAACACATCGCTGCTCTGATGAGGAATTTTCAGGATGTCAGAGGGAAATTCACACTTTGATCCTGCAAAGAGTTTTGCCCAGCAGAACTCCACTGCCTTCAGCAGTCCTGCTGTCCATACCAGGCTCCTAACAGTGTCTGCACATGGAGGAATTTTTCATTCCATTGTTACAAGTATTTGAATCCTCAATAATCTTAGATATCAAAGAAATCAACACTTTTAAGATTTTTTTGGTATTCCAGTACATATTACATGCCTGTTCATTTTCAGCAACACTTTTCAAATTATTCATTCATTAATAGGCTCTGGCAACTGTTTTATTCCATATTTTTATCCAGATTTCCTGCTTGTATCATCTTTGGGCATTGAAAAAGTGAGTGCATATTAGCTGTACAGTGTGTCTGCATGAATTCCAGTTGTATTTTAGTCCTCCTAGTGGCCTATTATATTAACAATATTATAATCTGTGGTTCAGGCATTGACCATGTTCTGTATCTCCAGTATCTCACTGCAGTTTGCAGCATTAATACCACAGCAACACTTCTGTATTTCTGAAGTCAATAAATCTCCTAAAGCATTTGTCTAACAAATCCATTCATGTGACTGGCTATCACTTCAGGTACACATTTCTTTTTTTATACACAAATTGTAGCAAAATCAATACAAACAAATACTACATCATTCTGTCTCTGCTCACTGTGGGAACAGGAGCCTGTGCTTGTTCTTCACACCAAATTCATTCTTGGTCATTCCCAGCAAAGGTTTTCTTACAGCCAAACTGGGGAGTCAAGTCCTACAGAACTGGGACTCCCAATATATATTTCTCTGTGCTTCCTTTCTCTGAGAAAGCCTCCAGAGCCTTGTCAAAATAACACCTCATGTTCTAAGAAGGGCCTTTAACAGCCCAGGTGGGCTCAGCACAAATGGTTACCAGCCTTTTAGATCCTGTGAGATGCTTAACCTGAACCTTCCTGGTATCCAGACCAGCCTTTTAGATCCTGTGAGATGCTTCATCTGAACCTTCCTGGTATCCAGGGAAGGTGAAGGTGGAAAGGCAAAGGTCTGTCCAGCCCAGTTGTCCTTGACTCTTTCTGTTTTCAGGCTGTGTCCCTCACAGAGAGTTTGGAATCACTAATGCTTCCTACCAAAGTGTACGCCTGGCTGAGCCACAAAGTAGGATAGAGGTTCTCATGACCAGAAACAGATGTACTTGTGTCTAAAATATGAGGCAAACAAATCTAAACCCAGATTATATATGTATATTAATCAAAATGGATATCACTGCTTTAATTTGGTGAGGAGGCAAGTTGAACACATATAAATCTCTTGGCTGTAGAAACTTCCATCTGCATCTCCAGCAATGGTCATCTTGGTGCCCAGCATTGCTCTGCTAATTTCCAAATTCTTATTTCTAATCATTCTAATTCTTATTAGATATTATTATATATTAGATAATCATAATAATTCTAATTCTTAATTCTCTTAGTAATAAAGAACCAGTATTTCTTTTTGAGTATGCTTTAGAGCTGAGCAAAGGACTATCATCTACCATCTGCATTTATGACATGAATTGCCTATTCCCTGCGTGTACCCTGTCTCTCTCATTTCCTTTTGCATTAATCCACATGGCTACTGAGTCACAGCCCAGGACTTTATCCTTGAGTTGTCTGGTAAACATCAGATTAGTTACAATCTATATTTTTTCAGTCAAGACATATTTCAGTCCATTAGCTAAGTTATTAAATCTAATGTTAGCCTGTTTCTGTTCTTGGTGTTGTCACCAGGAGCGCAGGCATCGTGCTTTTTCCTGGTAACATGGGCATGGTGGATGCCCCAGACAACACAGATTCTCTCAGGTACCAGGCATACTGCAGGACTAAGTACTGCATAATCTATAAACTGAATGAAAGGGCCTGTTCCTCACTCCCACTCTCTCATGAGACAAGGCTGAGCAAAGAAGCAGAGTTGTTATCACTACACAAGTCTGGTTTCTGATGGATGCAGGCAGGATGGCTTATGCACTTTGTATACACAAAGAAGATCACAGAATCATAGAATCAACCGGGTTGGAAGAGACCTCAAAGATCATCGAGTCCAACCCTACTGTGGTCACTAGACCATGGCACTAAGTGCCACATCCAGTCTCATCCTGAAAACCTCCAGGGATGGTGAATCCACCACCTCCCTGGGCAGCACATTCCAATGTCTGATCACTCTCCGTAAAAAATCTCTTCCTAATATCCAGCCTAAACCTAGATATTTTAAGACTGTGAATGAATGGCTGACCCCAGATGTTTCTATGGTTCTGGCTCAGCTTTTAGCAGAAGATGCCCAGGGTGCCTTCTTACAGTGGACTTCAGTCCTGTGAGAGTAGGCGTAGGCTTGGGTCACAGAATGATTTTCTGAACGGGCAGCACATCACAGTGGGCACCTTCCTGTAGCCACATGCATGAGAACATTGCTCACAGTCCATTCAGCACCTTGATCCATGCAGGCAGACACCTGCACCTCCCCGTGCTTCCACCAGGAATCCAGGAGCTCCTGCCAACAGGCCTGAGTTAGCAAACGTGTCCTCAAGCACATCTGAAACTCAGCCATTAATTCCTTAGCTTTTAAATTACATTTTTTAGTTGATTATCTTCCAACACTATTTTTTTAATTCTTGATTAATTTTGGGTTGGCTATTTTAATACAGTGTTTGGTTAACTAATTCATGTAGTTGTTTATAATTGTTGCCTTGCTATAAAATCATCTTAATAGAAGTTTGGGGTTTTTTTGTTTTCTTTCCAGTAGAATAACAAGTTATTTTATTATTCAAACAAGGCTTACTTCCTGCTGTTTTCAATAAGATTTTTAATAAATATGTAAATTTAAAAATTAATTTACTGCATACGTTTGGCAGCATGATTCTTGAACTGACAAAAATTTGATGGATTGTAAAATTATCCTCCATAAAAATCATCAGTCATAGTAAACAGAATTTATCAGCCTCTGGTAATTTTACAGCTTTTTCTTCATCTTATCTTCTGTTAGGAACTCACTTAAAATTGATTATAATATAGTATGTTTCTAGAAATGTAATTCATTCATAGATTAATTAGATTTTAGGTTAATCTCCCATCATGGTATAGGACATGAGCCAACAGTGTTTTCCAGTTGTTACAGAACCACAGTAGAGAAACCTTGATTACTGTTCCCATGTGGTTTAACCGCCAAGACTAATCACTAATCAAATTCAAACGACATAAAATGGAACATCCTTCATAGCATTTATTTTCTAGCTGACTTATACTATAGGCTTTTTATTGATACAACTTGCTGTACTGAAATGAACTAAAAATTGCAAGAGAGGATTTATCCTTCTACTTTAATTTGGTTCTGCAGCCTATATCGGATTTTTTTGTGCACGTTGTGCTGCTATCCCTAAAATATTCTGCCCTACAGCAGAGATAAATCGTTTGCATAAATTTAGAAAGTACATGTAAATAACTGTACTGTTATGTAGGATTTGATGGCAGATGAACTTAAAACATAGGTTTCAATTCTGCTGTTTGTGCTGTGCTTGAATCAGTACTGAAAGTCAGCTGGAGAGGTGGCAAGTGCAGTCATGTAACCAGCATCATTGTTTGCATCTATCCTGTCCCAGTTTTCTCTGATTACAAAGGAACTTTTGTAGTCTCACTGCAGAGAGTCAGAAAACAGTATTGTACATAGTTCAGGCTGCTCTGGGTTTACTGGGAAGGTAAGCTGGGCTACAGCCTCAGTTTGTGCTGCCTCCAGGAGCACTTACCAGTGTAACGTGGGGCAGGATTGCCCAGTGACATCTCTTAACCCTGGTTCACACCAGGAGATGCACACTTGGTGGGTTTCATTAGTGCCTTCCAGAGGCCAAGTGTCACAGAAGGGGAAAGAAAGCACAATAGGTTTTGGTTAGAATCATTAGAGGCTAAAAACCTCTGATACGTAGAGAGTTGAATGAAATCTGTAGTAGAAAGGGAAATGACAACTTCAGGCTCCTAAAATAAACTGTGTTGCTGGAGTGGGGTTTAAGCATGCTAATTCAGAATTTTTTAAGAATGAAGACCCTGCTTCCAAATGTTAAAATTATGACCTCTGTATTCCTGCTTGGGGAGAGCTTGGAGGAGGTTTCCTTCTGGTTGTGTGTGCACCATGTCGGCAAACATGGAGGTTTCCTCTGCAACAGCTGAGCATACAGTCACACAGAGGTGGACTGATGGGTCTGGAAAGATTGTTTGCCTCTTCCCAACTTCCCAAACTCCTTTGTTTAAATTACGTCTATGAACCATCTTTAAAACTCATAGGAAGGGACATTCTCTTCCTTTCTCTGCAGGTCTTCCAACAGAGCTTCATGGTCTTTGAACTCCCTCCCTAGACAGCATAGCCCTCTTAGTGCCCGTCTTCATAGCTGGGAGAATTATTTCTACATGGTTTCTTCATACTGCTGATTTGCTCTTGATCCTGCCATATAACATTGCTGCTTCAACAGTTGGACTCAGTGATCTTATATGTCTTTTCCAACCTAAACAATTCTATTATTCCATGATTCTCTACCTGTTGCTTCTGGCTTTTTGCCCTTAGGTCAGCTGATGTACCTTGGATAGTCACAGGCTATGAATCTAGTCCAGTACAGAAAAAAGAGGATTACTAGTGAGAAAAATCATTACCTACTACCAATTACCATTTGCAGTAGAGTCTTGAAGTGCAATTCCCTTTGTCATCAGTATGCCAAGTGACTGGCATACAGATATTACAGGCCAGGAACTGAGACATCACTAGAGAGTGAGAGGATAAGTGTCTTTGTAATTACCAAAATAAATTGTCTTGTTCAAAAAAGCCAAAGGTGGAAGATGAAGACAGGTAAGAACACAGCTAATACTTAGGCATAGTAGTCTAAGAATAGTTCAGCCATACAGAAAATTACTCCGATTACCGAAAATGTCAGTGAGATTGTGTGTTGTATGAGTACAATCCTGCATTTACTGAGTTTGAGGGGGGTTTTTTGTTCAGTCAGATGGGGGATAGAATCTGTCACTTTGAGAGCTGCATTTGGTATTGTATTTTAAAAAATCTTTCTTGAACTCGACTTTTTTCCCCATCTTGATTCAGTTCTGAGTAAGTATTCCAATTTAAGAAAAAAATCCTACAAACCTCTAGTCTAGGGTAAAATTGTAAGCCCTGTTTTATAGAAAGCCTCTTCTTTATTGAAACAATCAGCCATACTTTTCACCTAGGTAAGGACAACTACTCTCATTCAGTAGGACAAACCTCTGTATATTTAAAAGCTGTGAGGTGAAATACAGTCTGATGAAGACTGAAATGGTGAAGTTACTTAGGACTGCTTAGTTCCAAGACAATTTGGTTACCACTGGCAACATAACCCTCCACATAATTCTGTCAAGGAATGGTATTTGAACTTCCAATGGTTAAGTTGTGTTCAATAATTTTGCCAGCAGTCTTACCTTTCAGTATGATTTTTTTTTCACTGCGATTTTTTTCAATCACTAGAAAATCAGAACAATTTTGTTATTTAACTCCCTCTACAAGTAAAGCTAAAAGGATCTCTGAGAAGTAAAGTATATCTGATACATCTTGTTCATTTTCAGTCCATCAGGTTCTAAAAACTGAGTATCAGCTTCCTCCCTCACCATGGATATTTCTTCCTTAATGCCTTGTGGTGAGCCTCTGATTGCACTAAGCATTGCTTTTAGTGGGTAGATTCCCTCTGTGAGCACAAAATTGGTGATTCTGCCAATGTGAACAGAGTGAGGCTCTGCTTTACCTTCTGGAGAAAGTACTGGTGTTTAATTGCTTTTCTTTTTAATAAATCCCCTCAACACACTTGGCTGAGCACTGGCATTGTGATTGTTTTCCAGGGTATTGCCACATAGAATTGTATTTTCTCATTCCTTTTTAAATAAACTTTGTCCTTGCAGGGTTGGGGCCATTCTGAGGCACTGTGAGAAAACAGCCACGTTTGGGCTGTTTAGTTTGTAACTGAGCAGGAGGTAAAAAGCTACACTTACCTGACCTGGGAACTGGGACCTTAACATCCTAGTTTGTTAAATTTTGCAAAAGTGCAAAGAGAGTTGGTATAAACCTAATCAGGTCAAACAGTCTTGTCATGTCAAGAAAATGTTCATATACTTACTAAATGATGAGGATGGTGTTAGAATGCTGAATATACTGAGTCATCTCATCATTTTATGAAAATTATGCTTTTGAAAGCATAAGGCCCAATTCACTAAACTCTCTTTTATCTCCTAAACCACACAAGGATTCAAGCTGTAGACAAGGTAACTCTCAACTCCTCAGTCACCTGTTCATTAAGCAATATTTTGTCCAGATTTTTTTTTTCCTGCTAATCATCTTTATTTCCTCTAAGGTAATTTACTTACAATTCAGGATCAACAGAAATGCTGTCCTTGTGATACTAAAGTATATTTGTAGATTGGTATACTGTGAAATACAAGAGGTAAACTTTGATTATGTTCTCATTGTTCTACCCATAATTCCATCGGGGATGATACATACCTATGTGTATCTGGCTTTCCTATCAACTGCTGAACAGACTAATGAACTTTAAAATGCTTCCCATCAATGCATTTTTTCCCAGAAACTGGCACTTATTGTTTATCATGAAAATCTGATGGCGTGTCTCTGAGAATGTCATTGTCTGTTACAGCAAAAATAATTGTGAGATTTCTGCTCAAGTAGAACAAAGAAAAATGGTTCATTATTTCAGAAATTATTTTACTGTCAGTCCAGAAAACAGATGAAAGCTTCTGACAATATACAAGGGAGAGCAAGGCTTATCTTATTATTTAAGGTTATGCTTTAAAGAGAAGGAAGTTCAAACATCACATTTTTAGCTCAGCTGTAATACAGCAGAGGTCATGCAGTTGCAGCTTTCACCTTTGTAGTTTCCTGGATGTGACTGTACAGCTATTTTCACTGCAGAGTGCTACCTGTCCACCTGATGTTAAATGAGATCTGGAGATTGTTCACATTTGACAGAAAGCCTACATGGCATTCTGTCCTGGCTAGCAGACAGACAGCTACAACCTGGCAGTTCAAACCCAGCCCTTGCACATTGCACCTTCCTGCTGCACACGGCTGTGCAACACCACTGAACCCAGTGAGCAGTCACTTCTGATTAGACTGGGAGACCTCTGATCAGAATACTGCTCTGGATCTCAGTGCACCTGTTTTACAAGAAGCTCTGAACATATTAAAATTGTCCTACTAAACAGGTTATAACTGAGCGACCCACGTAATGCTGCAACTGCATATCCCACTTAGATCCATTGTGTCATAAATACAAAGTGGTTGTAGGAGTAGAGGATATCTAAATCGGTAGAACTCTGGATTTAAAATAAGAAATAGTGGCTCTGTGGGATCAAGCTTACCCTGAGCATATGCAGACAAAGTAATGAGCAATTTTTACAGAGGTAAAAATCCAGAAAATTGTTTTCCTTCACAATAAAGTTATGAGTAATAACTAAGAAAAAAAAAACCCAAAAGTGAATATACTTTGTATCTTCTATTAGAGACCAGATCTGAAATGAAAGACCTTGAGTTATACAATTAAGTATTGATTTTGTTGATCTATATTTAATTCTCATAGCAATTTAGTTGTTTTTACCCAATAGTTTTTTGCAGTTATACTTCACTTGAAGCAATGCCCTTCTTGCTTTTGTGTTAATCTAAAAACTAAATTGCCCGATGCATGAGAGACATAAATAAAGTTCATTTTATTCTTTTGTGTAACTGATTCTGAGCCCTTTAAAGTGCTGGTTAACTAAACTTAGACAGCTGGAAAATACATTTATCCTGCCGAATGGTTCACTGCTAATTCTGGGCTCTGGCTTGCCTTGCAAACACAGCCTGACCTCCAGACAGTCAGAGCTTCTGACTGGCCTTGCTGTTACTCTCCTTCCTGCACACAAGTGTGGGGTCCTTTGTGCCTGTGAACCAGCTCATCCTTCCCTGCTTGTTCCTCTTCCCCCTGCAGAGTCCTTGTGCCATTCAGGATGGCTGAGGTTGTGACTGGTCCTTGATCACACAGCTCTGAAAATGCATTCTACCCACATGTAACCTCTCATTTTTAAAGTTTACAGAAAACCCAATTTGATGTATTAATGTAGAAATAACACCTATTTATAATGTATTAGTGTAACTGCAGGCTAGTTTTGTTTCCCTCGTTTGCTGTGCTTGAAGTGACATGCCAGATTTTATTACATCACTAATGGGTTTTAGTTATTGCCTTTAGGATGTTGCCAACGAGGAAACATTATTCTGATTCATGACTCATGAGTTTATTTCAAAGTGATGTGACTTGTGATGAATGTCTGTATTATGTCAGATAGTTTCTCCTCTTCTGACAACTAGTCACTGCTCTCAGGTGATACAAGGCTCCCCATGTTGACTAGCTAAGAAACTTCACTTACACGGTGGAGTAGAAGAAAAAATGGTCCCCATACCCTAAGGCCATAATGGTACAGGTTTTCTATATAAAAACTACAGTCAGGATAAGTAAAACAAGCTCTCCATTGAGCTGCTTTACGGTGATGGGCCAGTGCTGTTACAGAGGCACTGTGAAAATCACAGTCCTTGTCTTCATCACTGAGCCTTTTTTTTTTGCTTAGAGCAAAATCTCTGACTACATGTTTTAACTTTTCCCATAAGTTAATACTTAGGAAAACATATAGTGTCCACACTAAATGCAGTAGTCACATTATTTATTCACAGAATGGATGCAGAATAGTCAGCAGCAAAGTCAACACCTTCAGACTGAAATGGCTTTAAGTATTATTGCTGAGAAGAATCCTGTGTGAGAGCAAGCACATACTGTTGGTCCCATCTTAGCTCTTCTAGCAACACTGAGCAAAATCAACAAGTCCTTTTTTTTTTTTTTCCCTGTGGTGATAAAACCACTTGTACATGATGCAGGAAGTCACTAATATGGGAAAGATTTGACTGGAACCCATGACTTGGAGCTTAGGTCCTGTCTACACTATTACCAAATTTCACCCAGGTCTCCTGGATACAAATCACACCTGCAAAAGCAGCTCCTGATTCCCATTAGTGCAGCTGAAATGTATTAATGAACTAATTACTTTCAAATTCACAATACTAACATCTTTGGGCTAACCCTTGTTCTTTATTATACCTGTGACTCTGCTGAAGTTAGTAACAAGTCTACACAAACAAAACTAAAGGTACTATGTAACACATACACAGTTGATCAAACAAATTCTAATAATAGTTGCTTTGGTTGCCTTTTGATCCATCTGTCAGCTTTTGTAACAGCCAGGAAAAATAAGAAAATTAAGGATGAATCTAAATAAACACACTGGTAATTTCTTACAAATTGTATCTATAGTAACAAGAGAAAAATTTCTTAGCTTAGGTTAATAATTGTTCTGACACACCAAGGTTAAAGAAATTACCAGTGACTTTTCAACTCAAGGAATGCACATAATTCTGTTATTGTGGGAGAAAATTATTTGTTGATTATGCAGGTTCTTACATTGATAGTTCTGCTTTAAGTTTTCTTTATTTTTGCCCATGGAGCTCAGGCTGTGAATGAGTTTTCTTCTGTGTGTTAAAGAATGGAAAAGCTTGGGGTATTTTTACAAAAGGATGTAACTGGGTATTAAGTCATTTAAAAAGAACAGAAAAGGATGTAACTGGGTATTAAGTCATCTAAAAAGAACAACTGTATGTCCAAAAAAGTCCATAACTTATTTCTGAATTGACTCCTCTTTTAGTAATAAATTTTGCTACAACTGTTAGAATTAGTTTTCCTTTTAATTCTTGACTTATCGTAGATGTACTGTTCACTTCTCAGTGTATCTTTTGCCAGTAGGTTTCACTGATGGGCTTCAGTTCAATTTCATTTGATTCTGTGATTTTGCTTAAAATTTATAGAGAATACCTTTACTCCCTGCAGTCTCTCTAATACTGTTAGCCTTATATTAAATGAGAAGCTAGGGTGTGATTAAAATGGGATTTTAGTCTAGGTTCTGCTTGTAGGGTATGAAAAATTTTTGATACTTACATATATGCAGAATATACCAATGAATTCAGACCAGTCTGTCCTGTGGTGTACATCTATCCTTTGGGAGGATAACCAAAATCCTACTCTTATTGTGATGCTTCACCTGAACTGCTCTGTGCTGCAAATTCTCCAGGTGTCTGTGCTCCTCCTGCCCAAGAGTTGAAATTGGCTCCATTTAAAGCAACAAAAGTTTTATCACAGACCTTACTAACACCAGTATTGAGTCCTGCAGCCCCAAGTCTATGCTAAGTAGCCACATTCAATTTATCTAAAGGGAAGCTGTGAAGTGGGTAAAATACAGACAAAGAAACATCATTTAGTCTGTCATGTAATAAAGTATTTTAGGTTTAGTACTCTGAAGGGCAAAAAGTGTGCTATTGATGCCATGGCTGAGAATTTTCTCATCTGGCCTACAGAGAAGTGAAACAACTCTTTCAGTGTTTTAAATGAGGGCAAAGGGAAGAACATTTTGAGCTGAAATTGTGAAGAATTTCTATTGAAACGTCCTAAATTTGTGTTCATTTTTGTTACCAAGGGTTATATTCCTCTATCTCAGAAAATATTTTAATTACAGATATTAGAGACCTTAGTTTTAACTGTCATCTAAAATCAGAATCTAAAATAACATCCCCTCAAGCCTTTTAGACTGAAGGTTAATTAATGAGTCAAACAGAAAATTGTCATTTACTAGGACTTTAGGATATCCTGTTGCTTTAAGTTCATTTGTAACATTTGCTAAAAATACTAATCTAATCCATGCATTGTCAGCTTATGAAATATGACAAGATCAGGACATGAACAGTCATTGGACTGGCATTTCAATTTTTATCTAACTAGCCATAAAAACAAGCAATCAGACTATGTAACAATTTGTCTTCCTCTTGCCCAAGATTTCCAAGGAGAAGCAGCACAGCATGCACAATATTTGACTAACTTGGAACTTGAATTCTTCAAAAAATTCTAATGACCCTTTACAACTGCAGATGTAATGACCCACAGCATCCACACATCTGCACAAGTTATATTTTCAGTATGCTTAAAATGCCATTTCATTTTCTATCTAAACCAAAATATTGATGTCATGGATTGATGGTAATTTACTGATTCAGTCTTCACCATCTGATTGCTCTACCAGAAATGAGGAATGGTACTGCACTCTGATGGGATATCTCAGAATCCTTTCAATCTTATCTGTCCAAGAGGTTACTGAATGTTGAATGGGAAATGCCGAATGCTGTCCCGTATTTCTGTGATGGTATTATCTGTAAGAGGAGTCAGGTACTCAGGTTTTGAAACACTCTGTATATGAACAGCAGGTCGTTTCTATTGAATGCAGCTCCCTAACAATTCCTTGGTCAGATCCGGATTGAAAATACCAGTAGCTAACAAAGGGGGAAATTGCTCTGGTACAAACACACCGTACCTTTTTAATATAATGTGCTAATACATCGTCCAGTGTTCCCACAGAATTACACCACTTCTCCGAGTAGGCCTGGCCAATATCTGATTGATTCTGGTCTGTGGGGATCGGCCCAGTTCAGTATAATTTCCTGTCTTGTTGCTCTCTTGTCTATTAGAGAGCGTTTGGGTTTGTGGAAATCAATAGGCTTACACATGCAAAATTTCTGGTTATTCCCTAGTAAGCTTCATTTGCATCTGTAATTTATGGAAAATGCTGTTTTCTCCTCTGAACATGTCTATGCACCTTTTTTTTTAAATACTTAAGTATCTGTTTCAACATACCTCCCAAAGTATTCATCCAGGAGAAGATGTACATTGCTGTGAGGATGCTGGAGATGCTTAACACGTGCATAGCCAGGATCTTATGGCATTAACAGCACTTAACTGTTACATAAATGGAGTCCTCTTTGTCTCAGCAGAATCATTAAAGTTATGATTTATCCTAAAATGAACACTCATGTTCTATTTAATCACAACAGATATTTAAGCATCTAACAATCTATTTCCTTTCACCCCGTGAACTTTGGAAAGATGGTAATTAATGGTGTAGAATAGTATAACTTCATTTTTATGAGAAATACGTTTCTAATATTTCCCTCACTTGTTACAGAAATTGAAGCAAACTGAAGAAACAAAAGAAGATTCCCAGAATAGAGTATCTAAAATTTCCCTGGAGTCTCTCAATAAATTTAACAGCAATAACGTACTTTTATTAGAAAAAGAGAAGAACTGTCTGAACAAGGTTGAAGGACAAAAGGAAGAAAATGAAAGGAAAGAAGATGCTTCCCTAAATAGCTCGGGTCGGCACGACGTGGACAATTTAGAATCCTTGAGCGATTCGCTGTACGATAGCTTCTCCTCTTGCGCCAGCCAAGGCTCCAACGACGTATAGAGACACTTCAGGGGGCTGTGACTGCAGCATCTAACAGAGCTGAAGGCAAGCATGGAGTGAGGGGGGAGAAGAGAAGAGACAGTCGCTGGAAATTCTCGCTCCGGATCGCTGTGCTCACGGCAGGGTGTTCTGGCTTGGCACCACACAGCAATAAGGCAGGGCAGCGTGGTGGTGTCTGGGACTCAACACTCAACACAACCAACACTTAACAGAATAAGGTCTTAATTTTGCACTTTTGTGAATATTTGTACAGTTGTAAATAACTCGGGAAAATATATTTGTAGGGATACCTGACAGCAATAAATATTAAATTGGTGCTATGCTCCTGTAATGGCAGATTACTAACTTAAAGATGTTGGTGTTAATATTAACAAGAAGAGTTAGTAGATTTTTTTAAAAAAGATTTATAATTGTTCTAGTCTTAAAACTGTATGTAGGAACACTGTGTTACCATAAACCTGAGCCTGCCAAATTGTCTGTAATAAACTTTCATGGACTCCCTTTTACAAAACGTATTTTTTATTTTTAGTGCAATTCCATACAGGTGTTCTAGGGAAACGTGCATTTCAGTTACTACAACTTCACAACAGGTGGCTTATTTCTAAAGGGGTTTGACTTTTGACATGGCAAGAAAATGAATAGATTAAAAGGCTTCATCAATCATGTACATAACTGTTCGAAAAATCAGGGTCAAAACGATTCACTCCTGACACAAACGGGAGTCTTGTAGGAATGAGAACTACATAAACTGCCCTGTACTTCTGACTGCAACATAGTTTTTCTACTTTCACCTCCTCTGTGCTCATTTCCCATCAAATTATGAATGTACCATACTGTGTTACCTTTTGTAGTCTCTGTTTGGTCTTGATTAAATTCTAAACACTAAAATTATATTTTAAATAAAAGAAACTCAACTCCTGTTTGTGACACATTACAATAAGATGTTGGTGCTAACCAGTACTAGTTGAAACATATCTAAGAGCAGGGGGATTGGCCTGTTCTGGGTGTTCTTGTTTTTTCTACAAAGGTTGTTTATATGTAAGGGAAAGTCTATTTCAAAGGTTCTGTGTATTTTTTCTAGCTGTGAAGTATTTATAACTCCTTTTTGTACAGCAATTGTAAACTAGATATATTTGGGCTATTTCTAGACTCTACAGTTTCTTTAGCACATGCCTGTTAATCTTTGAAATATTGTATGATCAGTGTTAATATTTTGTGCAATTTGTTCTATTTTAAGTCATTTCTGCCGTAAACTTGCATCGTCTTTTTCGACTTTTAAGAAATTTTCATTGAAACACCTTTTGTAAATAAAACTTCTCTCGAGTAGGAGTGGCTGCAGCTGGGATTTGGGGAGGGGATGGTGTGACACCCTGAGCCAGCAGGTGGGTACAGCAGGTGCACAGGGCAGGGATCAGCCCAACCAGCTCGGGGGGCACAGGGGACAGGGACAGTGCACGGGAATCCGTGACACAGGGACCCAACAGCGATTTTTCATTCAGACTCTTCATTGCAGTAGGGCTGTGAAACGATCACAGAGAAATT
>NW_008652121.1:0-214 GCF_000695815.1 Acanthisitta chloris | reverse complement strand
ATCCCCGCGGAGCTCCGGCTGGGGGGACACGGCGACACGGCCCTTACCTGTGTGCGTCCGCTTGTGAATCTTGAGGTTCTCGGAGCGGGCAAAGATCTTGCCGCAGCCCGGGAAGGGGCAGGGGAAGGGCTTCTCCCCCGTGTGCACCCGAACGTGGTTCACCAGTTTGTATTTCGCCTTGAAGGACTTGCCCTCCCGCGGACACTCGTCCCAG
>NW_008652120.1:81591-81871 GCF_000695815.1 Acanthisitta chloris | reverse complement strand
CGAGGGGCGTTGCGGCACAGCCCAGCTCGCCTCTGCCTCTCCCCACCCATCTCCCGGGACCGACCCCGCTGACCTCTCTCCCTCCCCTTTCCCTCTCTCCCCGCGGGGTCGGGGGTGAGGCGCTGGGGGGATGCTGCGAGGGGTGATGCTCGTGAGGCGACCCCGCTGCCCCTGTGCCCCAGTGTTGGACATGATCCTGGGAATGCACCTGGGGAAGGCTAAAAAGAGCAAGGACACAGTCCTGGGAACGCATGGACACAGTCCTGGGATCGCACCTGGG
>NW_008652120.1:72335-81252 GCF_000695815.1 Acanthisitta chloris | reverse complement strand
CTTGCTTCCCCACGTGGAACTTTCCCATTCCCAACATCCCAGCATTCTGGAGCAGAGCTTGCACGTGTGGTGGAAACATTCCCAGTTTCTCTAAGGATCAACGGAAATGTTCTGGTCGTCCCCGGTGAAGTTGCAATAAATGTGTAATTGCTGTAATAAACCTGGCAAATGTTACTCTCTGGGAGTAGAAGGGAGAGGAAACAGGTATGTTAAAGCCACTTGGAATACATGTCCTTGGAGGGTTCTTGATGTCACTGCTGGCTGTCATTTTTAAAAAGGATTTTTTTATAGGAGGGATTTTGTTTGTTTCTTTTCTTGATCTGCTATACAGGCCAGAGCAACTTTTCAGGCAGCATTTGGAGATTTTTGTGCTCATTAAGAACAGGATTTCAGAGGTTGTGTGTCATTTTACAGTCATCACACCACAGTTATGGATAGAGCTAAAGCTTCCAATGGGAACTGCACAGCTGCAGATTGGTTCTTTATCTTTTTATACACCTAGTGTGTTTTTGAAGGCCCATTTAAGAAAGACATGACCTAGGATGGTAATACCCTTCAAGGGCTGGCACTATAACTTTATTGTGGCTAAGAGTAATTAGGATCTACTTAGTGATAGTGATAGGAGAGGCAAATCAGGAGGAAATACTTGGATTCTGCAGTAATAACAGCTTGCTTTTCAGCATCTGCACATGTATAATCAGTAAAGTCCTGTTTGGCTATAGCTTGTTTTTGAAAGTCTGGTAGCTAAATCAGAGGTTCAGATAGAAATGCAGAACTGCAGCACATTACGTAAACTCAGTTGTTCCAGGCTGTGTCTGGTGGGCCACATGTGTGTTATGTAGAGGCACTAATGCATCTGTGACACAATCTTTTGCCCTGATCTTATTTATGTTGTGTCAAGAAAAATCATCTGCATTTTTATCAGAACAGCAGTCAGGATTGAAGCAGTCTATCCTGGCAGCATGCTGCCCTCCTGTTTGTTGGGGAGTTTGTAACTGGCTTCCTCTCTGAGGACATCATGCTGAGAGATCTTCTAATTATGAATTATGTCCATGTTCACAGATTTGGCATGGCAGGGACTGGAAGCCACTTGTTAGAATGTCCTATTCAGACCTCTACAGTCCCTGAAGCTGGTTACAGCAGTGTGCTCCATTCTTCCCATATATGTTTTTGGTTGTATTACATGGAGCTCTTGACATATGAGACACATTTATTCTAGCCAAACAAATCTTTGTACACGTGTGACTGATTACAAAACTCTACTGAGTAACAATGAATTTGGCAGTTATTGCCCAGCTCTGCCTCAGGCTGTTCTCTGGTAAAACCTGCAGGATGGAGCTGATGGGGAGGAGACCTCCACAGGGTGATGTTTGCAGGGCTTCCAGTTCACATTGTGCTGAAGGAACTGAAATCATATCCCAATGCCAGCATCAAACACTGGCTACTTGGAGTCACAAAATGCCTCTCTGTGTGTGAATCACTGCCTGGGATCAGTTGTTCCCTTTATTACATTCCATTATCCCTTCGCTTCAGGAAAGGGATGGGAAAAGTTGATCATAACTGTATTTTTAACCAGAATAAAATGAAAAAATCCAACCCAACCCAACATCTTTTTTTTTTTTTTTAAATTGGATTCATTTTTTTAAAAGATGCATGTAAAATTGGATTTGGGTCTGCATCTCTTTGCTGAGTTCAGCCCATCTCTGGTGGATGTGCACAAGAGAGATGTAATTTAATGTAATTTTGGGAAAATTTCTTCACTACTTGCAGTTTTGTGTCTGGAATCCCAATAACATAATAGTAGCATGATGAGCACTGCAACATGCAGTTGCTGTAGTAATGTGATTTACAGGAACATCTAGTGAATAATAGACTTGATGACTAGAATTTTGTTTTCATTGAACTGTTGTAAATAAAGAGGCTTCTTCCCACCAGAATTGATTGAGGTGTCTATAATGTGGAAAGGGTTTCAGGGAGCAGGTTTTGTTCTACTGCTTGTGTTAGAGCAAAGAGCTGTCATTAAGAAGGTGACTGGACTGGGCAATTTGATTGCTATGAAATCAAATAAATAGCTCTTCTAATAGCAGTGCTTATTAAAATCACTAGTACTATAGTGAGAATAAATAGTTTAAAACAAATCTTCATTGGAAACTCAAAATCACATTGCCTTTAAAACCCTCTTCTGTTTCTTTTTTAGCAATATGTTGGAATGCTCCACATCTGAAACTTTTGGCTGTGGGGTTTATTTTTACATTTTCAAGATTTTTTCTTTCTGCAAGAACAAAAGGTACAAAATTCTATTCACTGGATTCTTTTGTATTATTTCTGATGGATTTTCTTACTTGTTGATTCTTTCAGGAAATAGACTGGACTTTTGCACATAGAATACAGCTGTGAATTTGCCTAGAAGAAAATGAGTAATTCAGAGGTAGGTCTCTGTCTGTACTGGAAACCTGGATGTGTCTGTGTAGAAATGCTGATGATTTACCTGAAGATAAGAAAACTTGCAAATGCTTTTTGTAGGAACACTTATTCTCAAAAGACTCTCTTGCTGCTATAAGGAGTGTTTTAGTACTATCCTACTTATATATCTACACCTTTTCTGAGAAAAGGGACCAAGAGATGCATCTATTATTTAGAAATTTTTATCCACTTTTGTCAATGAACTGTGTTTTCAGAGTGTGTTCCCTTCCATCATGTCTACTAAAAATGAAAGTTACTGGAAAATATTAAGGAAAGAAAATTTTGGAAAAAAAAAGATGCCTTGTAATTCTCACTGTCCTTCTTTTGATCTCAAACTGGTTCAGCTGTAGGAAAAATGTTAGCTTGTGCTGTAGTGTTACTGTTGTCATCCATGTGAGACCACATCATTTTGCTAAGTCTTGCAGAGTAATACATGTTTGTGTATGTGAGAGGAGGAAAGAGCAGGAGAGGGACAAATGTCTTTTGGCACAAGTGAGGGAGGTCATTTATAGACTTTTGAGCAGCAGTGGTCCTAATATCCAAAAGGTTTGCCTCTCCAGAGCTGTGGAAATTTACATTATTCTTTTTGGTTTTTTTTCTGATTAGGTTGTGAACAATTAAGATAGTTAATCTCTTTCCAGGAAGCTATATGCTTTGACTTCTAGTCTTCCTCAGATTGTGTGCTTTAATTGTATCCATTATAATCATCACAGCATACAGCAAAAGAAGAGGCTGGAAAATATGAAGACTCTAAGGAAGGTGATGTTTCAAATCTCAGCATTTCCACAACATTTTAACTGGCTTTATTTTGATAGATAAGTAGTAGATTTTTCTGTTTGACTTCTACTGTGTAGGAAGCTGAACTGGATAAGATGTACGTGACATGCTCATTTTCTAAAGTTTATAAAATAGTGTAATTATGTACTTATTTTTGTATCTAGATTTGGTTTTGCTAGATCATTAGTTTAATAACAGCAGCAACTGCTTTGGGGGTTTGGACTGTTGAATTTGGTGGCAGATATAATGTGTGTAATGGGCTTGGTGTGCTGGGGCTGCTGTGCAGTGGCCAGCAAGGCCAGGCTGGCTGCCTTCTGGGTCTGGACTGCAGCAAGAATGTACCAGAGCTGTGGGTATACAGTGAGTGCCCTGCATCCAGCCCTGTGTGCGTAGCTGCCATTGCTAATGGGGAAGGAAATTTAGGTGGTTCTATGGGCACCTAGGGAAGGGATGGAGAGTTAGGCTCTTCTTTATTTGTAGAGTAAATCCATGCTTGATGAAACTGTCAGGTCATCAGATTAATGCAAAACCCTGGCCCTTCTCCCAGAGCTGTATGTGACAGAAGGAAGTCAGATAGCTTGGTGCAAACTTTGTGTCCCCCTGTAGATGTTATTGAAGCTCCTAGGGGAGTGAAAGGATCTGTAGGGAGCAGAGGTGACAGAGCCAAGTCATCTTCTCACTGTTTTAGGATGTGGATGACAGAGACCAGCCTGTTTGTGAGGAAGGGATCTCCACAGCAGCAAGTGCTGCGTGTTGCACTGCTGCAAAGCAAGACCTGAGCCAGCCCAGCCCAGGCACTGGCAAAGCAGCATCCAGGGCCTGGACTCATGCTGTTCTGCAGTCCAAAGGGTCAGGGAACCATAGTCAACTCTGTTAGAAAATAACTGGAAAGAAGTATAACTTAGGAGATATTTTCTTTTCTTCTGAAGACTTTCTAGGAATTTTTAAGGAAATGAACTTAGTGTCATGAACTCTTAAGTATTTGAAAGAAGAGTCTGGATTTGCTGCTCATGTGCTGCTCCATCTGCTTAGTCACAGGGGCTGCTGCAGGACTAACAGCTCCAAAAGGCTGATATCTGTCTTCCTGTGCAGGCAAAATCTGTGTCCAAACTGAATGCAGAGTAGACCCTGGTTTGCAGGACTTGTTCAGTTTAATATTAAAGCAGACAGGTATTTTTAACTGCATGATGTGTTTCCTTCCTATGTATCCTGTTTCTTTACCTTCCTCATTTGTCTATCATGTGCCTGTCAAAAATCTGTTTTTTGTTTAAATGAATGAAGAGCCCTCTTGATAAGGAACTTTTTATCGTGTTCATGCTGCCTTTCACCTGTCTGGGGCAGGAAGAGCAAAGAAGAACCATATTTAGAGTACCTCCAAAAGTGTCAGGTTGGAGTACAAGTCTGCCACTTGTAAGGAGGCAGATAATAAGTCCTTTATTTATCAAACGTGTTGCTGTGCTTTTAGAAATCAGCCTTTGTGCCTCAGACTTATAGGCTTTACTTTTTAAGAGGTTTTTTTAACTGCAGATACATACAGACTTATAGGCTTTACTTTTTAAGAGTTTTTTTTTAACTGCAGATACATGTATCAGTTAGCTTGGCTTTGCCATTTAAACCAGGCCTGTACATGTTCACCTATTCTGTGTGATCATGGCCATGTTCTGTCTGGGAACTGGCAGGAAAATGCTGTATTTTAAATGTGTTTTCTAAAATGATGCATGCCATTAAATATAATACATAAATATAAAAATGTGTAATAATGCAGATCATACCATTCAAAAGAATATTTTTACAAAATTCAGCACAGGACAGTGAACACTAAATGTGATCATGATCCAAAATTTCGTGAAACTTTGATACAGGATCCCATTTTTATTCCTGACTGTCATGTCTGTTTGAGATTCAGCTCTGATCTCCACACAATGCCTAACTGGTGTCATCATTTATATTTCTGGTGATACAAAGGCAGAATTTGAACCAACAAAGTAATTATGTTTAAATACCTTAGAGCTGGAAGCAGTGATGATGGCAGCAAAGTATGTTTGGACAGGCTGTGTGATTTGTTCTCAATATGCAGTGCTACGTGTGAACTGAATTGAGCCTTGTTAGTGGGGAACACATTGCAGCCTTTCATTTGTCCTTCGAGTAAATTCACCTCATTTGAAGCAAACTGCATATAAAATCTATGTTCAGGGTAGAATTGAGTTAAAATTTGAAAGGAGCATATTAAATACTGAAATAGAGAAATCTAAGTTATAAAATTTGTGACTGCTCTATGTGTGATTCTTTTATTGTGAATGGAACAGGATGGTTTAGGCACTTTCTGTTGACACATTAATGATCTTGTAGGTCATAAGAACTCCATCCCAGCTGAAACCATCACATCCATCTAATTTTTAACTGATCATAAAGGGATCAGTTTCTGGAAAAGGCTGTGGTTATGGTAAAGCAAGATGTTGTTTGCGTTGCTTAATCATCTCCGAAAAATGGGAGTGGACTAATGTGTAATTAGTCATTTTTAAAATGTCTTTTCTCAAAACAACAAATAAGACTTCCCATTGTGGTGAACTTAAATACAGTACCACATTTATACTTTGCAACAAGAGGAGAAACAGAAATTGGTGTTTGAGCTGGCCTTGACTTCTTGTTGAACCTAATAATTAATATTTAATGGAGAGTGTGTGGTGCTATCAGGGATAATTACTATGTGAAAAAACTGTCTTCTCCAGCCTAACTGTGGAAAGACTTAGAAGTCAGTTTTTACTTCTGGAATTCTGTAAATTTATCAAGAATTACAGCTATAAGACCCCCAACATTATTTCCCATCTTCTTTGAGCTAAACAGGAGCACAAATAAATGGGTTTTCCTCTTTGTGCAGTTTGCTTGGAGAAAACACTATTTTGTAGTGAGGAGGGAGTTTTACTGTTTCTGAAAAGGAAATGTAGCCAAGAGAGTAAAATATGATATTTTTGACATAGAGTTACTGGGCAGCATCTTTTGCTTCTCCACATAAAACCATAATTTTTCCCCCTTCTCATCAAAGCAGTTAAGAGTGGGGATAATAATAATTGTAGCTGTGGCTGAATACTCAGTTGTTTCAGGCACATGTTGCTCATCAGTCTAACCCTACCCAATTCCTGTGGGATGAAAACAGACAGGGCAGAAGTACTATTATCATCACCTTACAGGGAAATGAGGCCATTTAATCACTTGGTAATTTGTTGGAGATCCTCAGGAAGCTTAGGGCAGAGTAAAAATTCAATCCCCTTACTGCCTCAGCCCCAGAGCAGTGCTATCTGCAAAGCATGGTGTTGTGAGAATCAGCACCTTCTAATCAAATTATTATAAATAAGAGCAAACATTTTATAAAGTAAGATAGAAAGCAGCTACATTTCAATACTCACCAGGTTGATCATGTTAAAAATAGGTGCGAGTTTCTAAGCACGGAGTAGTATCTGATCTACTGGGGATGTAATCCTTCCTTAAAAATCTGTCACTTCAGTTGAAACCTAATCAAAGTGCCCAGTATGCTGCTGAAAAGGTGTGTACAAGCTACAGAACCAAAGAGCTCGACTCTTCATTGCCTTATGTCACTACTTACACCTCTATATGGACTTAGTATAATATCCTGGCAGAGCAAAAATTGGAGGCAATTAATACCCAATGCAAACCTGTATAAATGCCTAGAAGATGGGAGCGACTATTTTTCAGGAATTCCACACATTTCAGCATGTGTGTTTGTCCTTAACTGGAGCAAATAGTTGGCCTCTCTTTTGAAGGGAAAAGTTTGGAAAAGAGAGGCCTAGAATGACTGTATTGCTTTGAATGGTGATAGTGTAAATCTTATACATGTTGTGGTAAATGGAATACATGATAGTATGTTATGTTATTAGGAAAATATAAAAACTAAGGAATAATTTTACTATTAAAAACACATCATTGTATCATTGAAACAACTTACCTGATAAGAATGATTCTATCCTTGTATGAATACCACTAATGATAATTTCTCTTTTAGTGTTTCAGTGCATACGAAATATTTGTTTAAATAGAAGGTGACTGTAGCATAAAAATATGAACTTCAAATAATCACCTGGGATCAATAACATCTTTTTTGAAGGTAGTTTTTACTTTCCTGACTGCTGTGAATAGCATAACAAGTATCCTTCCTGCATCACAAAAGCCAGATTCTCAGTATGTTTGATTGGTGTTTACAAACTAATTTTTCCCAAACCTGTGAATCTAGATCAGCTTGCAATTTTCAAACACTCCACCAGTTTGGAGTGTTTGCACTGGAACCAAAACTTTGGTATTCATCCAAATTTCATAGCATAAAATCCACCAGAGATTCACAGATTCCGTGTGCATATGGAAGTCCCTCCATAGTGCAGTTGGCAGAGCAACTGGGTGAATAGGCTGTGTAGGAGCTGCCAGCTCCTGTATCAGCCCACACAGGGCTGATAAGAGCCAGAGCTCTGGGCTGTGGGGCTGCATCTGTATCAGGAGAGCAGACTTTGGCCTATTCAAGGACCTTCTCAGCAGAGTCCCTTGGGATGAAGTCCTGGAAGGCAGAGGGGCCCAAGACTGCTGGCTGATATTCAAGGATCATCTCCTTCAAGGTCAGGACCAATGCATCCTAACACTGCCAAAATCAGGCAAAAATGCCAGAAGGCATTCATGGATGAATAAGGAATTGCCAAGGAAACTCAGGGCAAAAATTAGGGCTTTAGGAGGTGGAAGGGAGGACAAATGGCCTGGGAGAAATATAGAGAAGTTGCAAGGGAAGCTACAGGCATAGTCAGGGAAGCTAAGGCACAGTTGGAATTGAGGCCAGCCAGGGACATTAAGAATAACAAGAAAGGCTTCTATAGGTATGCTGCATGTAAAAGGAAGGAAATAGGAGAAGTCGCTACCCAGGATAAAAAAGAGGCTGAGATTCTTAATGACTTCTTTTCCTCAGTCTTTGACTCCAAGTACTCCAGCCACACTGACCAGGCCGAGAAAGACAAAGGTGGAGACTGGGAGAATGAAACCCCTAAATGCACTGTAGAAGAGGATCAGGTTCAAGATCATCTCAGGAACCTGAATGTGCATAAGTCCATGTGTCCTGATGAGATTCATCCTCGGGTCCTGAGGGAACTGGCAGATGTGGTTGCTAAGCCACTATCTGTAATTTTAGAGAACTCGTGGCAGTCAGGTGAAGTCCCTGATGACTGGAAAAAGGGAAATGTAAGCCCCATTTTTATAAAGGAGAAATCAGAAGAACTGAGAAACTATAGACCAGTCAGTCTGACTACTGTGCCTGGCAAGATCATGGAGCAGATTCTCCTGGAAGTTATGCTTAGGCACATGAAAAGCAACGAGGTGATCGGTAATAACCAACATGACTTTACCAGGGGCAAATCATGACTGACAAATTTGGTGGCCTTCTGTTTTGGGGCCAGAGCATTTGTGGATAGGAGCAGAGCAACTGATATCATCTACCTGGATTTATGCAAAGCATTTGACACTGTCCTGTATGACATCCTTGTCTCTAAATGGATTTGAAGGGTGGACCCATCAGTGGGTAAAGAACTGGCTGGATGGTCACACACAGAGATAGTCAGTGGCTCATTGTCTACATGGAGACCGGTGATGAGTGGTGTCCCTCAGGGGTCGGTGCTGGGGCTGATACTGG
>NW_008652120.1:41952-71912 GCF_000695815.1 Acanthisitta chloris | reverse complement strand
TGGAATACTGTGTGCAGTTCTGGTGCCCTCAACATAAGAAGGACATGGAACTGTTGGAGCAAGTCCAGAGGAGGCCACAAAGAGGACTGGAGCATCTCCCCTATGAAGACAGGCTGAGGAATTTGGGGCTGTTCAGCCTGGAGAAGAGAAGACTGTGTGGAGACACAGTAGCATGGGAGATGAAGAGGGATTCTGTTAGAAACTGCACTGATAGGGCAAGGGGTAATGGATTCAACTTGAAGGAGGGGAAATTAGGAAAAAGTTTTTTCTTGTGAGGGTGGTGAGACACTGGCACAGGTTGCTCAGGGAGGTAGTGGCTGCCCCAACCCTGGCAGTGGTCAAAGCCAGGTTGGATGAGGCCTTAAGCAACCTGATCTAGTGGGGAGGTGTCCCTGCCCATGTCAGGGGGTTGGGACTAGATGTTCTGTAAGGTCCATTCCAAACCCTAAAGTTCTATGATTCTATGAAAAAGGCACTTCTGCTGTGCTTTTTCTCTTTGCCCCTCCACTCACTACATGACATAGCTGGTGGAGGGAAATGTTGTTGGACTGCATAAGAAACATGGGGGAGTAATGCTGGGGCAGAGGGTGGAGAGAGGAGGCTAATTAGCAGGGCTAGCTAAGTCCTCGGTGTCATTGTGTTTCAGAAGTTTTTAATGTCTTGAACACCTAGTTATTTGTGCCAATTTTGGGTTTTAATGGTACAAAGAATTAGGACATATCTCTGTATGACTACATATGAATTAACAGGCTGCTTTAGGTGCCTGCTTTTTTTTTGTTTAAATCTTGGCCAGCCGACGCTGTCATCCCTACTTGTAAGCCATTATCTCAGAGCTCTCAGACAGCCTAGCCAGGCCAGGGTGTGCCTTTGGCACTCTGTTTTCATGGCTTTCAGATGTTATCTGTTTTCACTGCTTAGGCGCTGGATTGTTTATCCAGACATTGATGGTTTTTCAAAAAAGTAAAAGTAGTTCCTAGGCAACCTTAATGAATGGTAAGAACATGTTAGTTTGTTTATAATTTAGATGACTTTAGCTTGTTTACTGTGGTGTTTGGTTTGTTGCAAGGGGCTGGCTTAGCTTATTAACAGTGAACTATGTAAATATTGAGGATGAGAACAACAAACCACTAGAGGATCACAGAATGGTTATCAAGATATTTTCTAAAATGTTTTTATTGAATAGGTTTATATTGTGAAGCTTTTAACACCAAAGAGTAGCATTTAGAATGCTTTATTCTTTAGAAAATACCAAAAATTGCATAAGATGAATTACAGTTTTGTAAAGCCTTTCTTAGTGCATCTATATGAAACATAGAAATATCTAGACATGTAAACATCTATATAAACTAATCTATGTTCTCTGTACACATACATAATTATCTGTATATAAGTGTGCTGTTTATGATAACTGCCATTCAAAATTTGTTTCTCTGAAGTGCAGTTTTGCATTTTTGTGGTTGTCCTTTATTAGCAGGAGCTTGGACTACTAGGCTTAGGAGGAAAACTCTGGTCATAATGACCATAATGATGTTCTTAATTTTCTCCTCTGAAAGGGTCAGGATCACCCCATGTTATGCAGTCAGCGATGATTAGATATCGAAATCATCTAACGGGTGACGTCAACATGTTGAACTGTTGCTAAAATCAAAATACTAGCACAGACATTAATACTTTTAGAAATGTACTGGGTTAAATATTTGTGCTTCCTACAGGTAATCAGGGATTGAGGCTGTATTTCTGAAAACATTTAATCATTAAAGTCAGTTATTGGAAGAGTCTGGGAAACATATTGTGTTGCTGCTGTTCCCAGTTTATATTCATCTCACAGTACGTTTTCCTGACCAATCTGCAAGCATTTGGATATGATTTCTGAAGGAAGAGCTGTCACAGCCCAGCTGGGACAGTGTTGTGCCACTGAAAGAATGTAGAGTGTTTAGAATAACTGGTGAAGAACATGCTTATTACCTCCCTGTTGTGGCATGTTAACTCTAAAACTCTTCTACAGGATTTGGGTTTTAACTCTGAGCACAGGGTTGTAACCACAAGAGATTTACTTCAACATTAGGGCAAGTTGACTGGAAACAATGTCTGTTCTGGTTTAATTACATTAAGCCAAAAAAAGAGAATCTGTACAGGAAAGTGTCATGATGTGATGTAATAATTCTTTAGCAATTCACAGAATCAGCAACATTCTTGCTAATTTGCTTTGTATCTGAGCAACGTGAGATTGGCAGAGTATACTTTGTTCTGATCTTTTAGAACCAAAACATGGCATTCGTTCCCTCACTGAATTTATTTTGCTTTCTAGTTTTCCTATTCATTTCTATAGGCCTGTTCAAGCAAAAAGGTAGTTCTAATTTGGAGTGAAATGATACAAGGAAGAAAAACTAGGCTTTTACTTACCTAGATGTTGCAGCTGTCATGAGCTCTCCAGAACTGCATGTGGAGAATCTGGCAAGGCAGAGCTATCTGATGCATCTGGCAGGTCTCACTTTCACTGTGAGGTTTGACAGTTCATAGAATCCAGAATATATACAAATCAAAGAGATGGGAGGAGGAACATTTATTGCCTCACTGGGCAGTATGTGTACAATGGGTTTCAAACTATGATGATTTTGGGCCACTTGTGTTGCAATTGAGGGTTATGTGCCTCCTTCTCTATACCAGACTACTAGTAGCACCTAAAGAGAGATTTTCATTACTGGGAAAAGAATCTTGCCACATTGTTCCTGTGTTCGTTATGTTGTGTCTGAAGCTTGGATGAAACAGGAATAGTCAGTGCTCGTTGTAGGTTGCTGCAGGAGCTGAAGTGTTGTAGTGGTCAGCCTCTGGACTTTAGGATAATGCTGCTCCTGGGCAGGCTGCTTCAAGGCAAAGCAAGTCCTGGTTGTGCATTCCTCAGACTTTCATCCATAGGCATCTTGATTAGGAGGCCTTCTGTAACCAGTTTACTACCTTACCTTTTGTAAAGGATATTCCACCTTTTAGCCGTGATCACAGCCCATCTCACTTGTTGCCTTTTCCTCTCCTCTTCTGTTGACTGCATTTGTCTGCTTTTTCTTCCTCAGGATTTTGCTGCCTTAACATCTCTGACTCTTTCTTTACTGAGGGAGATCTTAGAGGATGCATCCACCTCTGTGTGTTGTTCTGGTATCTCTCCTGCTTGTGTGCTCTGGATAAAGTAAAAGCATGGAGTTTGGTTTTTTGTAAGGGCTATTTCAAAACAGCATTAGCATTGTAGAAAAGCCTGCAATAATCAGGAAATGAACCAGAAGGAAGAACAGCAATTCACAAGCAAATATTTTGCCTGATTCTTTGCATTCTCAATTTAAAAAGCCTCTTGGTTTCCATTTATTTTATTGTTATAGTAGCCCAGTATCTTAAAGCAGCCTTAAGGTCTGTGACTCTGATATTACTTTTTGAAGTGCTCATCATTTTCTTCTGTATTATTGCTGAGAAAAGAGCATAAATGAATCCCAAAGTCTATTATAGGGCAGATGAGGTTGAAAACTGGTATCCAAGTACCAGTGACAGATATCCCTGGATTGCCTCCAGATGCATTAAGTTAGGATAAGTGAAAAGAAAATGGCTTGGATTTTTTTAGCTTGGTGGTAATGTCCTTTCTTGGAGATACAGTCTCTCTGCACTAGACAGATCACAGAGAGTGTGAAAAATAAAAGGACTAAAGTATTATTTAGCATTTTTCTTCTTGTTTTAGCAATATTTGTCTATAGGTTGTTGGCAGTGGAGGAACTCCAAAAGCAAGAGTTCAGCAAAGTGCAATAGGATGTTGATAACAGGGCAACATTTTTACTCATTAAGACAGAACAAAGTCCCAATCAGGAAGCTCAGCAAATCAGAAATTAGTTTTATTTTTTTCTCTTCTTGGTAATTTTTATTTTTACTTTGCTGAAATCTTGCCAATGCTTACAATATTCTATTCCCAGTATCTCCAAGATTTATTTTGAGTCTTTCTTGGGAGACATTTCTTGCAAATGTTTAGGGTTTATTTTGTTTGCTTTTATTATTTTGGTTTTGGTGGAGTTGTTGCATTGTTTCCTGTTTGGTTGTTTTTGTTGTTGTTTTTTTCTACATTCCTGTATCACCTAAAGTATGGCTTTGAAGAAACCAATCTGCTTTGAGAGAAGCTCTTAATTTTGTTTAGGTTAAAGGAAAGTGATATTATTAAGTCAGAATTGAAGTGCTGCTGCAGGCAAAACTGAATTCAGCAGAACAAAATTGGCAGAAACAAAAAAGCAACAGGATTTTATTTAAGATGTTATTTTATTTATTTATTTTAAAAAATTGTTAAATCGGTTTAGAATAAAATATAAATGGAAAAAGAACTCATGAGAAAAAATCAAAACATTTCTAGAAAGAGCATCTACCTGTTCAGACTCCCAAATTCTATCAATGTGTAATTCTCAGGTTTTTAAATGCCAAAGTTATATGAACGCGAATACTCAGTGTTCCTTTTTCTTACACCATGATTCTATGGGAAAAAAGGTGTTGACCTCTAACTGATGTATTTCATGCTGTTCTATGTTGTCACTGGGATGTCTGTAGCTGCTGACTAGAGCTCACTGATTTTTGTGTTTGTTTTTGTTTCTTTTACATGCTGCTTCATGGGGAATGTGAGATGTTCCTTTAGTATTTTTTTTTAATGTGCCTCAGTCTACCAGTTTGCTGGCAACTATTTCAATTAAAGATACATCATCCTAGAACTACATGTTAACCCACTGAGGTAAGTGTGAACAAAGAACTGAGATAGCTCAATTACCACATCCAAAAGGCAATTGACATGAGAGCTTTTGCTTGAAGCTTTTCACAAGCTGAAAAATTGCTTAGAAATCCAGAGGAGTATCATAGAATCAACTGGGTTGGAAAAGACCTCCAAGATCATCAAGTCCAACCCTACTGTGGCTACTAGACCATGGCACTAAGTGCCACATCCAGTCTCATCTTAAAAACCTTCAGGGATGGTGAATCCACCACCTCCCCGGGCAGCACATTCCAATGCCTGATTGCTCTCTCCATAAAAGATTTCTCCCTAATATCTAACCTAAACCTCCCCTGGCAGAGCTTGAGTCTATGCCCTCTTGTCCTACTGCTGGGAGAAAAGACCAACCCCCACCTGACTACAACCTCCTTTCGGGGAGTTGTGGAGGATCAGTTCTACACAAATACAATGAGAGGACACAGAGATGGCAACTGGTAAACAAAAACGTTTGAACGGTTACAGGAAGGGTTTAGAAGATGATATCTAGTGGGAGTCAACACCTTGCCACTGGAGAGGGCAGGCTCACTCTTCCAACCCTGTGACTATGTAAGCAGACAAACAAAAGTCAACAGTTTCTAAGAGTCATGGGTAGAACTTCTCCAGTGTTTGAATCTGACTACTGAAACTCTCATCTCGGGGAGCTGAATGCACAAATTCTGTCATTACTTGCCAGGGACTGGGACATGTGTGAGGTCTGGTGAAGTCTCCATAAAGAGTCCCAGCTAGCAGAATTGCTGGATGGATGACTTTCTTTTGGAAGTCATAAAACAGTGTGTTCTGGAGGCTTAAAATGTAGCAGAGCAAATTGGTTCATGTCATTTTGTGGAATAAGGAATGGCAATGATAGGACCCCAAGGAAGTAGCTGATGTAGCTGTGGAAAGATGGGAGAGGGAGCTAAGTTGCCATAAATTCACCAAGGTGCATCCACATGGCTTGCTTTAGGAGAAAGGTGGAAAGTAAAACAAGAGAAGAACTTGGTGAGGGTCTATTCTAATAGCGAAAATAAGAGGGAGTAGAAGTCAGTCAAAACTGGGATTCATTAAAGAGAGTAACTATTGTCAGCTGCAGAAAAATGGAAGGGTTAAATGCTCCAGCTCATGAGAGGCTTGAATGGGCTGAAGTCCAAGCTGGATGATAAGGAGCTACAGCTGCAGAACTTGGGTGATAGAGAGAAGCAATGACTTTGAGGTCAAGAAATTGAAAAAAAGCAGGCTTTATAAGACGTGAGGGTATGAAATGTCAGTTTGAGAGTGAGGGAATAAATAAATTAAAAGGTGGTTGGGAAAATTGTAATCACATATCTGACTTCAAAAAGGTACAGTACTGCTCATAGTGTGTGGGTGTGTGTAAAACCACTTGCTCAGCAAAGCATACAGCCATTAAGCCTTGGGGCTGACCTGCAGAAATGTAGTGAAACTTTTCCTTTAAATACAGACAATACAAGAAGAGCACTCGGTGAACAAGCACCTGTAGAAAAAAATATGGGTGTGGTGATCCAGATATGAAACGCGGAAATTAGTAAGATGTGTTGTGGTCACTACTCTGGTGTTTTTAGAAGTAATTGCATAGAACTTTTATGTGCCTGGAAACTTAAAATGTAGTCAGGGGTTCAGAATATAAATTAAAGTTATGTTTCCAAAATGTAGCCCCAAAAAGTGGCAAAAGCCAATCTTTCAGGATAGGTAGCAAACTGATGTGCATTTGAAAGATAGTGCTGTCAGGAAAAGGACTGGTAACTTGTCAGGAGCCCTGAGAATGCATTTTTCTATCAGCCTGTTTAGGCAGCTTGCATTCTGCCTGAGTAGTGGCAACCAAGTGATTGAATCTTGGGGTGTAGGAAGCAGAACTTGCCATCAAGTCCACACCCTGCTGTCAGAGGCAGCTGGATTGTATATTTTTTCACAGATTTGTAAGGGCCTGGAGGAGTTGCCATATAGATGATTTGTGTTGTAAAATGTTTTAATAGAGTCATAGAATGGTTTGGGTTTGAAGGGACCTTAAAGATCATCTAGTTCCAACTCCCTTGCCATGGGCAGGGACATCTTCCACTAGACCAGGTTGCTCAGAGCTCCATCAGCCTGGTCTTGACCACCAGGGATGGGACATCCACAACTTCTCTGGGCAACCTGTTCCAGTGCTTTATACAGTAGAATCCTTCTACCCTACAGCAATACTACCTATGGTTTATATTTAGAGTTTAAATATAGAGAGGCTTTGGCCAGTGTTTGTAAGTTTGTACTCTCTGTTTGAATTTAGGAGCTAGATAAAGTTATAATGACTGCTGTACTCTATGTGTGCTGAAGTTGGTCACTGACTGTTTGGAATGAAATATAAGCATCGGTGCTATAGCAGTGTCACTATTCCTTCAACAGCTGTCCTTCCTTAAATTTATCAACAATTTGGGTAGGTCCAGGAGTTGCCTCAACAGCTGTCCTTCCTTAAATTTATCAACGATTTGGATAGGTCCAGGAGTTGCCTCCCTCCTATTTGTAAGCTTCTCACCTGTTTCATAGCTTGCTTTGTAGTAATGGTAGACATCCACATTCAGGTAGGCATGAGAGCATGGATTGCAACATTCAACTGGTCTTCAGTATATCTGGATCCCTTAGGTAGGCTACAAACAGATTCTGAAGTAGACAAAAACGAATTCATTACACTGTTTCTAAGCAAGTCTGCTCTATAATGATTACTGGAAAGTCCTGAACATGTCAGGGTTTGGTCAGCAGGCATTTATCCAAAGTATTTACGATGTGAGGCTTGCCATAACCCAGACACTACTGCAGTCAGTTCCCTCCTTTCATTTTGGACAAGTCTAAACACACTTGTTTTGCTGACTAAAATTTAGAGTCAAGTTTATCTTCCTTGTATTCTCTCACATTGATAAATGTCATAGAATCACCAGTGCTTTGTTTGCTTCCCCTCCTGTTTCCCCTCACATACAATTGGAATGAAATGTGTCTTCTGAAGGTCTTCAGACCTGTTGTCTTTATTTTTTTACTTTGCAAAAAAAAAAAAAAAGCTTAAAACTTTTGTGAATTTAAATTATCTATTTCTGCTGCACATAAACTTGTTGAGGTTGGTTTTGCATGCCTAGATGACATGATTCTGATATTAGTCCTGAAACCTTATCTGTGTGAGGTTTCCCTTTTTAGTTTTGTAGATGCAACTTGGTAGCTGCTGGCTCAAGACAGCCAAGGTGCATATTGTGTCAGAGGTCTTACCCAAAGTAAACTGGCATTAACAAAAGATTTTCTATAGCTTTGGATCACATAAATCCTTGTGCTCTGAAAGGTAACATAAACAATTAAGGTAGATAATAGCAACAGCTCACAGAAATCATGTAAACTAATGTGGAAAGTGATGTTAACAGTGTGATTAGTTAGTGTAGTCTGTGTTATCAGTCATTATTTCAGCAATGCTAAGTGACAGATTACATTCTCAGTGGAAATTTCCTTTCTTCTTTCAGGCATTGCTTGCAGTGTGTTGATCACTTCTCTAAAGGGTTTGTTTCAATGAATATATGGCACAATTATTAGCAACAAAATTGTGATTCTTTTTGTCTAATTTTATGCCATATAATGCTTCTTTTAAAAAGGAATAGTGCAAAGAAATTGGTACAATTCTTCCTGAAGAAATTAAGCAGTAGTGATAAGAACTCTTTTCCTACTCCTACTTTGTCTGCATCTAAGATATTTGAGTACTTTATAGATGTTAATTAGGATTTACAACAGAGCTCAAAATAGGAAAAAATAATTTTATTCACTTCAAAAACATTGCAAGTTCTGAGTGGAAAAACCATAGTTATTTTAATGCTAATTGTGACACTATCTGAAGGAGGAAATGGCACATATTGTGGACAGCCAAAATTTTTGAGAAAATTAGGAAGGAAAACAGTAATTAATTGGGAAAAGAGTTCCTTGGAGCCTGGAGCTAACAAGCATCAATTTCAGAGAAAGTACCATGAATTTCATAGTGGCTATATGCAGAACTGCCCTTCAAAAATTTTCTTCTTACCAGGAACAATTTTGATATGTTAACAAATTGTTTTATAAATCAACTCTGAGATGTAATTATAAATATGGTATCTGGCAACAGCAACCTAATGCTGCCCTGTAGCACTTTTGAAAGCAAACAACTGCCACATTCAAAACTGGGAGCAAGATTAATCCACGCTGTTCCTACAGAGTCAAATGTTCTGTTGGCTTAAGGCAAAATACCTTTTCTATCACTGTGCAGTGTGCTGGTGGCTGATGGGAAGGTGCAGGAACAGAGGATGTTTGGTGAGGGTTAAATGTTTTACATTGCACACATTAATGCTAATCCTAAAAGAAGCAATCAATGCACTGTCTCTTTTCACCTCTGCATCTGTTCCTTCTCTCTGGGCTGCAGACAAGGTGATGAGAGTATGGAAAGGCACAGTAGCTCACACCTCCCATGCAGCAGTAAATGTGCAGTACATAGTGAACTACCCCAACTGGGGCCCCAGTTCACTTACAGCCTGTTCTACAATCTGCCATGAACAGAGGCATTTGTTTTAGTTTCTATGAGCCGTGGGCCAGGTCTCCAGTGTTCAAAAGCAATATTAGCTGATTTTTTCCTTTCATTTTTAATACATTGAAATAGATTAAAATGTTATGATTATCTTTCCTGCGAGTTAAATTTTGTTTCCAAAAGGTCCTAATCTTAGCTGGAAGCTTTCTGGAATAACAGTATTGGTTGAATGTTAATGGTACTTCAAATCCATGCAATTAATATGCTTAAAGACTTAGAATGATAGATATTGTCCATAAAGTCTGAAATCGTGGGAGGATTATATACACTTTAGTCAGTCTTTAACTGTGTACATTTTAATAAGATTTTAAATTTCTGGGTTGTGTTTTTATTTCAAATAGCAATAACAAAACAATTATATACGGGATTTATAAACTTAAAATAAACACCCCAACCCACATAAATTTCATAATGTGCACTAATGCTTATTATCCTAATTACAGTGGTCCCTTTTGAGGCACGCTTTGGTGAAAAATAATTAATTTTGGTGCCTGCAGCTTAAGATGTGTAACTTGCTTCCACTGGTTGTCTTATTGTAGAGCCCACAAGGGTGGAAATTGATACTTAAGTATATTTTGTTATTCTAATCAGTCTTTTCATAACTTTAGAAGCCTTATCTGCCTCTGAGAGATGAGAGCATATAGTGTTATTCAAGGTTAGTATGGATGCTCTCGTTAAAATGAAATGTAAGAGTTCCCTAAAGCATATAGGAATACAGAATTGGATTCATTTTCCATCAAGTTGGCTAGCAGATGTTTTTATTTTCAACTGCATAACTAACATCTTTCCCCAAATCAAGGTTATTAGTGTTAGATTTGGCTAACTTTTGCTTATTTGCTCTAGCACAGGTTAGAAGTCGATTGTGGAAAGGCATTATCAATTAGAAAAGGGCTTCAAGGCACTCACAGTGATTGTGATTGATGGGGATAGCAGATAATTAAAAACACCTGAATACTGAAACAGCTTTTAAATAATCACAGGTCACTAGGGGTTAGTGAGGTGCTAGGAGTGTTGTTAGCTTCTGTCTGCCCTGCCCGTGGAAAATGCCACACTGGAGGTGGAGGTTTAAGTAGAAAGAAGTGAGACAACACAGGTAGGTAGGTTTCTCTTTCCTAGTGTGGTAGTTCCTTTGGTTTTAGTGTCATTTGGCTCTCAGTAACCTAGGAGGTTATAAATGTGGCTGGGTGCAGATCCAGTATTGAGCACATTGTGACCTGGGCTGTCTGGATGTTGCAGATGGAGTTGAATTATGTCGTACCTGATGATGTGCTGAGAACACTGAGATTAAAGCAGCTGCCACAAATGTTGGTACTGATCAACTGCTATGTATTTGTCTTTGTTGAGGCTCCTTGTTACTTCCAGCCAGAAATCTCCCACTGGCAACCTGTTGTCCAAGACCTTTGAAACAGCAGAGAAGGGACTCTGCCATTCCCTAGTAAGGTGAGGTGTTCCCCTGTGATTTGCCTTGTCTTAGGGAGCTCACTTGCCTCAGCACTGGCAAGTAAGAGAAAAGTCTACCACTGGAAGGAAGAGCAGAAATGAAATGCAAGGTAATGGTGTAGCCATTTGCAAAAATGGATTTGAAGGAGATTATGGTGGGCATATACTTCTTTCTACCAGAGAACTGTGTATTTGTAGGCTTTTTAGTGAGGAACTAGGCATTGTGGGTTTGTTGATTTTTTTTAAGTTTTATAATTTCATTTGGCTCATCTGTGAAGATGAGATGCCATTCATAACTAGTCTTTATCCAAGAGTGGCTAGAGAACTTGTGATCTCTTTCTCAGAATATGTACTTTCTCTTACACTTTTATACATTGTGAAACTTGGACTGATTAAGATCTGGATAGGTATATATGTGGGATCACAGATATTTTAGCCTTGTTTCTATTTATTGTCTTTTTTTGTTTTCTTTCCAAGCATTCCTAGCAGGTACAATGTTACTAGGAAATGCTCTCATCCTTCACCTAAACCAGAAAAATTCTAAACACAAACAAAATGAATGATGTGTAAAAATTCAGATTATTACTAAAAGCTATGAGGAAAAGCTACAAAAACTGAAAAAGAGTTTAAAGGGAGGGCTTTTGTTTGTAACCTTGATGTCAGATTTTGGTAAATCTTCTGGCTCTTTGGAGAGGTTTGGCTTTTTTGTATGCTTTGGGATTAGGAGCTGTGTGGTAGCAAGCTGTAGAATATCTAATGTTCTGCTCGAGGACCTCACCTCATTCCTGCCTCCTGGAGTAGGCAACATTGATTCTACAGTATCTAACTTTGACCTGAAATGAAGAGGTTAATTTCTTATTATTGCACACTTATTTGCACCCATGTAAAGATATGAAGTGAAATTGCTTTTCTTGTATTCTAAAGAAAAGTTTGAAGGCTTTTATCTAAAAATTCAAAGTGGTTAGCAGTGCTAGATGAGTCACCAACTCTTGAAGCCTTCACGTAGCTAATAAATGATGCTTTTTTCTCAACACTGCTAAATGTTAATAGAGAAATGCTATTGAAATGTCAGTTCAAGTTTGTTTTTTCCATTGCTTAGAGTAAAGTCTGTGTTCTATTCTGCCTTAGATGAACAGCCATTACTGGCTTTGACTGTTCCTCCCAAAATTAAAGTTTCAGATTAGATAATGCAAAAAGACCCCTTCCATTAATAGTGACATTTCTAATAGAAGAGTCACTTGTGTAACACCTTAAAGTGTTATACAAGTGTGGCTGGTACACAGTTGACTTTGGGTGAGCAGCTTTTTCTCTTAATGTTGCTCATCAGTGAGGACTGCAAAAATTGAAAACAGAAGTGCAGATGCCCATATGGCCATCTCTTCTAAAGCATGTGCGTAAATGGCCTGTGAACAAAAATGAAGCACGAGGTCTGGCACTTCTTGTCACTTTTTGTTATAACTGTGAAATTAAGTGAGCAAGATATGGTGTCATGCAGGAGAGGGAGAAATTGGGACGTTTCTTACATTAATTTACTGGAGTGGTGAAAGCACAAACCCAGTAACTAGTTCATCCTTCTGGTAAATTCTAAAGTGTTCCAAATGTGGGGTGTTTAATGAAAATCCTGTCCCATGTTGCCTTGTGATCAGTTGTTGATATTTTGGTTGAAGTAGACTTCATATCCTAGCTCAGTATTAACAAAATACTCATCTTCACTTAATGCTTTGAAGAGGTGCATTCGAGGCAGGTTGGAGTACAGTCTTGCCATGCCTTGTTTTGTATGTGAAAAAATTATCAAATGTGTCAAAGTGCACATTTGTTTATTTTGCAGGAAGTGGTAAGAAAACTCCTTGTCAGTGTCTTTCTTTCTGACCTCCTGCATGTTTCTCAGTTTGCTATTAAAATGGGTAAAGGACACTCAGATATCTGCTTTTAATTATGGTGTTTATTGGGTAATACATAGCAGATTCCTCTTATTCATAACTATTTTGTCAAAACATATATTGCATTACTCCTTTACTGTTTTAAGATAGTGCAGGGGGGCATAGCCACAGTATCAGATGTGTTTGCCAAGGTGGTCAGTGGCAGCACTAGCAAGAGTCGAGGACAAAATTAGAGATCCAGTGGGACTGGATCCACTTTCAGAAACACCACCAAATTCAGAGGGAATAATACTGATACATGAGAACTCAACTAAGTATTAGAAATGCACAAAGAGCATGTGCTGTGTTCTGTTCTTCAGACTAAGAAAATTAATTCTCAACCTCAGTAACTGAACAAATTGGATTCCTTGCAATTAATTCTCAACCTCAGTAACTGAAGAAAAGTGATTCCTTACAATGAATCTCTCTCCTATGCAGAATGTGGACTTGGATTATTGTGAAACTGAACCACCTCTGTGGAAAGGGGCGTGTCACAGACTATTGCTAAATCGTCCTGGTGGAATGATGAAATCAGTTTTAGACAAAAGTACTTCTCACTTATGGAACAGATATTTGGAAGATGCACCTTTCACAATGTTCTCCTGAAAATCTGTTCCATATGGAATTTCTCAGTATTCAGTTATTCCGCAGCCCTTTGCACAGAGAACATCTTGTCAACTTATGACTCTTATTTTGTGTTAGTTACCATGCATGGGTGTTAACTTTGGATACATACATATGTATTTTTGTTATCCTGTCCTTTTTGTAGCTGCTGTAATGAGTCGTTGTTATGTAATGGTTTATTGTTTTTGATAGTAAGTTTCCTGCAATTTAAAGACAAAGTGTTTGTAAAATATAGGGCTCAGTACCTTGTGTAAGCAAACAGCTATGTGTTGTTTTGTAAACTGTGAAGCTCTCACTCCAGGCCTTCTGAGTTCTTCCAAACCTTGCAGTTACTTTCAGTGTTGTGTTGAAGCTCCTTGCTTCTCTCTGGACTCCCCTCTGCTCTCCAGCTGCAGTACGTATTACATGACTCCTTTGGTTAATTATCTATCTGTCCTAGCCTGTCTCATTAGCATGTGTCTTCACACTTGACTATAGTTTTCCTCCTTCAGTAGCATTGCAGTCTCACCCTGGATACCCTCCTGTCCATGGACCTTTAACTCGGCTGGTTCCAAAATAGACAAACAAAGCAAAGTGTGACCATTGTGAGTCCTGGCTTTGTCTGAGCTAACATGGTCTAAGCAGCCTTACATGCTTTGGAGTTCAAGGTGGAATTTGCAATTCAGTTTAGCATTCCTCAAGCATCACGGTGGCTGCAGGAAAATGTTACAGCTTGGTTTCTGACAGAGCTGTATAACACAGATGTTCCCACTTCAGGTCTCTTTGACTTTGGCCTTTTAATCAGTTTTACGTGGGGAGTTAGATTCTCTTATATCCAGGGATCACAGTAATAGACATTAAAAGGAATTACCTACATTTCATTTTTCTTCTTGTGATACTTTGATGCTGTTTTTCCATCTACTTCTTACTGTTTCTGTTTGCATTGTGAAATACTGTTGTATGTCTAGGCTAGCACTGTGCAATGTTTACTGTTCTATATGAAGAGGATCCTGACCTGAAAAAACATTTGGCTTCCTTTGGCCATGCTTGCTGTTAGGAATTAGCTTTCAGAAAATCAGCATGTTGTGTGAGTTTCTAGGAAAAAAAAAGTGCCTTCCTGACTGAATCTGTGTGTTAAATATTATTTTGTTTGTTTTTAATAGCCTATGCACATTTTTCTGCATTGACTGGAGGATGGTTGCCCTGAAGAATAAATGATCCAAATATGACACAATGCATATGTTAAGTAGTGTTGATAAGCTCTAATTTTACTAGGTATTAGCTTTATAAGTGATTAAAATATGCCACTTGGCTCCAAAGTGAACCAGCTTGTATCCCTGGCAAATTGTTCATAAGATTCTATTTACTTTAAAAATATTTTTAAAAAAACCTCTCATAAAACAATTAGCCTTTCAGCATTCTCTGAATCTTTCCTTCTTCCCATGCAGACTCTCAAGTGCATATACTGGAGACAACTACTTCCATTGTCACTAATATCTGTTTATTTCTTAACAATCCATTTAGTTTCCCTGAAATACAGTGGCTCACTGGTAGTTTATTACTATTTTTCCCTGATGATGGAGAAATTGCTAGTGAAGAATAAAGCAGAAGATTCCTACCTAAAGAGTAGGGTGTCCAAGGTAGTTTATTACTATTTTTCCCTGATGTTGGAGAAATTGCTAGTGAAGGATAAAGCAGAAGATTCCTACCAAAAGAGTAGGGTTTCCAGATTTTCAGAGCATGATTCTTATCAACTAGTCTGATGTTCATGAGAAGTCAGAAATGTCTGAATACTATATAGATTTATGGTGTCTCAAGGTGTCAAAAATCATCATTGTAGTGTCCTGAAAACTCTTCTTGGAAAGTAGAAAGAGAAGGGAGCACAGCTTTAAGAAAGATACAAATTACTTTTCTCTGCCATTTAGCATTGCCTGGTTAAATGTATAATTGCTTTTTATGGATATTTTACTTATGTTACTATTGAAGAATCATTTAGCATTGCCTGGTTAAATGTATAGTTGCTTTTTCTGCATATTTTACTTATTTTACTATTGAAGAATGCATGATCTAGTAACCAGGGTAGGGTTGGACTCGATGAACTTTGAGATCTCTTCCAATCTGGTTGATTCTGTGATTCTGTGACATTTCTACTATTAGAATAATTCTGGGTTTTAACTGTTCATTGATATGAGTGAGGACTATGGGACTGATCTGTGTGCAAATATTGACTTTGCATGAAATTCAGGATGTATGTATGGCTAATAACAGCAATATTTTGGCAATGCTGGCACTTCAAAAGCTTTCAGACTGTCTATCTGGTGATAAATGTGCATCGCTCTGCTTTTTTTTTTTTTCTGTGCTTCCAACAGAAAGTAGTACCTTGTGAGCTGACAAATACTCTCCCTTGAGTTATGTGGGACAAACACCATTTTCAGTTTCAAACCCAAACCCCATTATTATTGATTCTTTCCTTCAAGTTATGTATCATTTTACATTAAATAATAGGTGATGATACAGAGCTGTAACCAACTGCTCTCTCTACTTGAGTCATGTAGCTCCACAATGATTTTGCCTAGGCAATGTGAATCAGATGCTCTTTGGTGAGTCTTGCTTCTTGTGCTTCATCTCCAGCACCTTGTGCATCATTTCCCTTCTCACAAGGGAAGGGATTTGATGGTATCTGAGGTAAGGAGTCCTTGAGGAAGAGACACTGCCCCTTCACTGAGCAGTTCCAGTGATGCTGCACTCTGAGAGAAGGTCTATATGAAGGCTCATACCCAAGCTGAGCAAGGCAGCACATTGCCTGTTGTGGACCAGGTTGTGCCCTTCTTGTGTGATGAACTGGGCAGCTGTGCATGTCCTCTTGCCTGAGGTGTTGGTCCCCACATATCAGGAATGAATGCAAAGTTTGTCTGGAGGAGAGCACAGTTCCTCCCAAGGGAGCTTGGCTACTTTGGATAAATATTTTTTTACAGTGTCTGTACATTTTTGTAACTTGGGTCATTTTCAGAAAAAGATCATCGGAGAGAAGGGATAATAGAAACTATGAAAAGCTTTTTTGACATTTGCTCCTCTTCTATGCTGGATATGTCTTTTGGGCTTTCAGGCAGTAAGTTTTGTATGTATATCTTGTTCTCTCATGCTCTACTAGAAGCTCTTGGTGGTTTCTCTGCTGTAGTCATGCCAGCTTTGTTGAGTTGCTTGAGTACTCCCTTGTTATCAATGACAGCAACTTCTAGCCAAAAAAAGTAAAAAAAGCTCTGTTTTTTTAATGTTTTTGTTTATTTTCTTGCTGAAATAGAATTGAATATACTGTTACTCTAAAGGAGACAAGAAAGGGTCTTTGACCTCCATTTCAGTACCTAGAAACAGCAAGAAATAATGTATTACTGCATCAGCTCTGGTAGTGATACAACAAATCAATATTGCTGCTCCACCTGGGCAGGGAAATGGCTGTTGTTTGTAGGAATACTTGCTCCCTGGTTTCCTGTACCCAAAGTGATGCATCTTGTGCAGGAAGATGTCTGTCCTGGGGCTCACTGGAACTATGACGCATCTTCTGTGCTCGTCTAGAAATGAGTCTCATTACCTCTGAGGACAGTGTGTTGTCATTGCTGTCACATACACACATTGTACTGCCAAACAGCTATTATGAAAGTGCGATTCATGTTCTGCTACATTTATTTCACACTTCACACATTTGTTCTTGCCTCCAAAGTATTACATGGTGCTATGTCTAATCATATTTTCATTTGGTGGCAGAGGAGATTTGCAGAGCAGCTCACAGTGTGAATGATTTACATTAGTAATAGAATAATTTGGTATATTTGAGAAGGCCGATAAACTGGCTTTGTGCTATACTAGCACTTAATCCTAAATTAATAAAGATCCAAACCTCATGACAATCTGTTGAAAAAAAAGCTGCTAATGCAAATGTTTAGGTGCATTGTGTATATATTTATTTTTATTCATATATATATATATTCTTTTTATGTATACCTTTGCCACATTGACTTCTAATGTGACCTGACAGCTACTGTTTGTATAAACAGCTACTGTGTGTAGAAATGAAATAAAAAAATAAAAGCTCATAAATATAATTGGAAAAAGCCTGTTTACTTTCAATTGCAAAGCATCATAAATACCAGTGACTGAAGTCCATTCTACTAAATGCTCTGCTTGGATCTGATTTGTCTGATTTATTTAATGAATTGCTAAATAATTCAATTCTGAAATACAGGAAACACTGGATCAGTAAAGCTTCATAAAATGAAAGATTTAAAATATATTGTAATACAACAGTATTCAACATTCTGCAAGATAGATCCCAAGCAGCAAAACCTTATGGTAATTGGACATTATTTAGGGATATAACTGGACATTTTTATTGTGTAATCTGCCTTCATTTGTGTAAACAGCTCTATTGGTTAATAAGGACTTAACTTCATTTAACACCCATAAAATTGCTGATTGCTTTGAAGCTGAGCAAAATGAATTAATTTCCAGTATGGTAAGGGAGGAGATTGTGTTTTGGTTCATTTTTTCATTACAAATGACTCAAAGAACAGCTTCCTATTAATCAGAGTTGGATAGCAAAAAGAAAGTGCTGGAGAGAGACCAAAAGAGCTCCAAAATGGATCAAGCTTACTTTATTTTAAAGTTCTATTGAGTGTCTTCTGTGTTTCTGCTCTGTTTTTCAGTGTGGTGGGTGTGGGAGAGCAGGTTTGCTGTCTTAAGAGAGCAGCAGATGAGAGGAATACTTCCTTCATGAGTAAAACCCCCTGTAGTTCTGCTGGCTTCTTCCACTGGCAGAGCATGGCTGTACCTTTCCAACTGCACAGCTCCACAGAGATGGACCTGTGAAAGGCTGCCAAATCTCATACACTGTAGGTCACATTCTTTGTCCTTTGTTTATTGCTTCTGGGGGGCTAGATCATGGGACCTGTATTTGACCCTTCTTGGACTCAGTTGTGCTGTGTATGAACTGCTGTCTGAGCTAACTTTTGTGGTGCAGCACAAGTGTCAGGATGCATAAACTGAGCTGCCTGTAGGTATTCATGATGTGAACAGCTGTGGAGTCGGTGTTAGCATTCTTTTTTTTTTCTAGCAGAACCCCATAAGGTTTGCAAAAGGGATTTGTACTCTTCCCAACACTGGCCAAATGAAGGGTATGATAATAGTAATAGATGATTTGTCTAACCCTCTCTAGACTAAAGCCACCTGGTAATTCTGGAAATTTCACAGAAGGAAAGAAATAAGTGATTTTTATGGTTTCTAAGTCTTCTAGATATAACCAACCTAATTTATTCCTTGCAAGTCCTAGTCGCTGCATGAAAGGAACGATATCTTTCATTTAAACTCCTAATTTACCAATATAATGCTAATAAAAAAATTGCCTATTATCACTCTGAACAAAATTCTCATTTTGAACCAGAACAACCCCTTGGATTTTCCTTTATCCATTTTTACTATTCAGTGACCAGATATTTCTTAACCTGTCTATGTTGTGACAACAGTGCCTAGTCTGACTGTTAGAGCACATGGGGAGGGAACTCTACATGACTGTGTGAGTGGACAAAAAGGCAGCAGACAAACTTCAGTGTGAGCAGCACAGGTAATGCATCGTGGAGGGAACATGCTGTGATGCCTCACACATACCTGCCTGATTTTGGACTTGGAGCTGGCAGTTAAAACTCAGGAAAGAGGTCATTGAGCTATCATTTACAGTGCCCTGAAATCAGTATATCAGTGTGCAGTGGTCAAAAAAGCCAACAAAATGTGGGACAGCCTCAGCAAGATTATCGAGAGGGAGGCAGAGACCGTTGCCTGTATGCCTTAGGATGCTAAAAGGAATAGGCAGAGTTGTGTCCCCTGACATTCCTAATCAAGGTAAGCTGTAGATACTAGGCAAACCAGAGGGAGTGCTCTTCCCAATGTTTCTCTCAGTGCTGCCATGAGGAGTATGTTTGCAGGGTGCAATGTAAGCACAGGGGCCTGGTCCCATTCCCCACATAATCAGTTTAAATCTTAATTTTGTCTTGAGTGGACAAATTGGAGCAATCCCTCAGCTGTCAGCTAAAATAATTTTGGAGCTGTTTTGTCCATATTTGATGATAAGAATTAATACAAACAAACCAAGGTTAATATGTTGCCTCTTAGTGTATTTCCCACAGTAAGCCGGAAACATGTCCTAAACAGGAGATGCTTTTTATATATAAGAAAAATGGTTAGCCACTTTTCTGTATCATCATTAACATTCCTGTTGGATAAAATCCAGTGATGAACAACTTCCTGATGGAAGAGGTCATGGCTTATCCCTCTCCCTTAAGTATTAAATGTCAGTAATATGTTTGAGAATAGTGATGCAGATAAAGATTTAGAGTCATGGGGCCAGTGGCATTAAAAGAGTAATGTAAATTGTCTGCTGAGACTACTTTTAAAAAAGGTACAAAGCATGTTTATTATTAGGAACAGGGCAAGAAATTAAAATTCTTTGAATTTCTTGTGGTACCTCTAAGCATGGTGGAGCTTCTACCCATGTATAGGAACTAGTTAGTGAAATTCTCTTTGTGCTGTGTAACCATGCAGAGTATCAGTGAAATATCAGACACAAGATGTTACCATGTATAGGAACTAGTTAGTGAAATTTTCTTTGTGCTGTGTAACCATGCAGAATATCAGTGAAATATCAGACACAAGATATTAGGGGGTGAAAGAAAGCCTTTAGACACAGAGTTTTCTTGTTTTTTGAAAGCTGCAGAAGTTTGGGCAATTTAAAGACCTCGTGAATGTCCCACACTAATGGGTGGAATCCACTCTGTGGCTGACAGTGTCCTGTAGCTGATGTGTGCATGATACTGGCTGTCTTATGCACAGAATGTGTTAGTAGCAGCACAGAATAGTTAATCTTCTCCAAATTCTGTACTCTTGTTTCCAGTAATATTGTTTACTCGAGCTACAGTGTGGCTGGACATTTTAATTTGGATCAGAACTCATTTGCTGTTGTGCTTGTATAGTAAAGAAAAGTACTTTTTGTGTGTCTGTCCTGTCTCAGCCAATACAATAGTGCATTTTCTGATCTCTTTTTCTTGGTTGCTATAAGGAAAATTTGATTCATTGAGAGAGGGCTGTTAATTTATACACTGAAGACAACATGATAGGGTATTTTTTCTTGCATTATTAGTAGAAACTGTAATTGTTTAATTAGGAGTTTAAATTAAATGCATTTCTTTCATTTCTAAATGAAACCTATGGCCTTCACTAAAGCCTTTGAAAGAAAGACTTTGGTCTCAGAAAACACCATAAAGTGATGTTTTTTGCTTTGACAATCAATCAGACTCATGTGGTCATTTTCCTTTGGCGTCAGAGCGAAATTGTTATGAGATTTAAGTTTAAATGTGTGAAAAATGGAGAAATGAATGGATGATTCAGGACTCTCGTTATCTCTGTCTGGGGCAGAAGAAAAATAGATTTCAAGAAAAGCATCTGGATTGATTACTAAATTCAGTAAGGGAGATGAGATTTTTGTTTCAGAAAGTGTCCAGATTCAATTCGGAAGCTGATGTTTTGAGGCTTTCTTCTCCACCTCAAACCACAATAAAGCTGGTGTTTCCAGGGTAAACCATTTAACTCCTGAATAGATATATGGGGTAAATTATTCTTATTTTATGTGATTAATACCAGATGTGACATTTTTGAGAAACAGAAATTTGTTCTACTGATTGATAATAATAGGCACCTTTGAAACATTCAGACTTTTTTTAAACAAACATACCCAAACATAACTGGGGCCAGAGGACTATGGAAGAGCAGTGACTTGGGAGTTACGACACTGACTAGAACAGGATCAAGAATTTGGTCTAGTTGATGGTATATACCAAATGAATTATTGGAAAGCTGGAGCTGTTGGCTGCTCTTGAGTGCTCTGCAGTACAGACCAGGAGCTGAACGATTGTTTCTTATGCCTCTTTTTGAATGGTTGCAACACTGGCATCTTTTGGTGTGCTCTGGTGTACTGCTGTATTCCCTAATGGTTGCCTGTCTGAAATTGAAAAATCTTGGCAGGTTTTAGTCAGAAGTTTGTATTGAATTTTGAGAGAATGTGTTTCCATAATACTTTTAAAAAACGTATTTCAGTGAACTTTTATATTATAGCCCCTATGCTTTGGAGCAGGAGCTTTCTGCATGAAAAAATACTTTAGTCGCTTTTTGCCCATGCTGTTTCATGAAAAAAGGAAAAGCAACTTCTACTTTCCTAAATCCTTAGGCCTGACACCTTGCATTTGTGTGTCAGGCCTGAAGGCAGGGAATGTGTGGCCTGATGCTTCGTGAGGAGAGCAGGGAGGTCATAGTTGTTGCAGCCATCAGTCAGCAGTATGAGTGTGGGGATTTCTGTGCAGCTCTGCAGACTCCAAGTCTTGTCTCTTTGAGCTTTGTATTCTCTGCTCTGTGATGCATGAACTCATTTTTTTCCTACTTATGAATGCATCTGCAAGCTGCTGATGATGATAAAAAAATTTTGTTTGCTGTTGGATTCTCTGGGAAAAAATCATGGTGGAAAGCTGTTGCTAACAAACATACTGTTACAAGAATGGGTCAAACCACTTCTGTCTGTTCTTTGGCCTGGTTTTGTAAAGCCAGCCTAATAAATGTTGGGAAGCAGAGAGGCAGTGAGGTGTTTCAGCTCTGCTTCTGCTCTAGCATAAGGCATGGTTTAAAGTTTCCCCTCTTTCTGGGAATACACTCAGTAATAAAACTTCTCAAATGCTTGGTTGTGTAAACATTACATTGGCCAAAATCCATGTTACTAAAGGAGAGTCCTAGCTGTACTCTTATTTGGAAGGTGAAGTGGTTTACATATCTGAAAGTTATATACCAGCCCAGGAAAGATGAGTCCCATATGCAGTGTACAAGAGGGTGCATTCTGTTCTGCAGTCTTATGGTCTGGTTATCTGTACTCAATAGCATACAACCAACGTCATTTCCTGGCTAAGAGACCTTTTAAGGGGTGTTTGCATGTGCTAAAGTAGTTTATACAAAGCTTTAAATGGAGTTTAAGTGTGGAGAGGCCTTTAAACATATGCGTCTGCCTTTGTGAGTTCTGAATCTGTGAGATCTGCCTTTTTTACTAAACTGTTCTAAACTGTAAACGATATAGAAATCATATAAAAGGATATATTTGACCTTTTATGAAAAGGTTCTTCCTTCACATGTAACCCTTGTTGCTGTACAATAAAATCAAGTAGTAAATTCTATAAATCCATAAAGTCAACTGAAACGTTTTAAAGATGAAATTGTCTGGTTCTCTTAGGCTTTATGCTTTACTGTCTTGTATTACCAACCTAAATTTGTTTGTGTGGGTTTTGTTTTTAGTGACAGATGTATAAAATAACCTGAAAGGTATCCATGGAAGTATCATAAAGGGTTTATGATATTCATAAAGAGAATGTTACCACCACCCCAGTCTTTCCTTTAAGAACAAAGTGCTTTGCCAACTGATGGAGTAATGCACAATCATCCTAAAAGGGTTTTCAAGATGGAGTTCTTATGAAGTAGTGTCACATGATGTAATCTTGGTATGTTCAGACAGCTCCTCCACTGAGCATGGAGTAGGACAGGTTTGGTACCGAATTGCTTGGGCCTCTTCAAGTACTTCTTTCAGAAGTTTGTCAAGTTATTTGGAGCAGGGTCCTTTGACTGTGAAGCAACACCTAATTTTTATAGTGGAGTTGGAGTACTTGGGGGAGGGAGGGACTTATACATTAAAAGAGGGGGGAAAAAAAGGAGAAAGGCAACTAATAGAAATGGCCCAGAAAATACCTGGCAAGTTTATTTGCATTGCAAATTTAGCTTAAGATAGTTAAATATACTGAAGTATGGAAAGATTTCATTCTTCCTTCCAAACCTGTGTTCCATTGACCTGGACAACTTTGAAATTGTGTGCTTTCCTTCTTGGCACAAGAAATCTCTTACTTTTAGTTGTTTAGAAAAGACATTCTTGGTGAGTTACATTCTCTGAATAAGCATCACTAGTGTTTCTCTTTTTATAATGAGTTATTGGTGCTTTGCATGATCACTGGTATTTTTTTCAGATAAACAATTTTATTTTATTCCTCTAGACAATTTTTACAGATCTCTTGTCATTTAGATGATCTGTTTTCATGGAAGAGGGCATACCTGCCCAGGAATATCCCAGGGCATTAATTAGGACAGTCTTGAACTATAGGATGAGAGACCCAGCTTAAAAATTGAGCTAAAAATAGGAGTGAGGTGCAAATCCTTTCCCAGCTGCATGGCTACAGCTGACACAGTACTTGCAAAGGCATCATTATCTTCTAAGGCACCATGTGCAAACCAAAATGCATTTGGGAATGCAGTGAAATGTTGGTCGAGGAGCTAATGAACTGTTTTGTCATATGACATTTTGAAAAAATTATTGTTGAACAAAATTTAGCAAACTAGAACCAAATTAATGATTTAGTTTCAGTTCCTACTAAAATATGTTTTGGGTTCGGTTTAATTTTATTATTTTTTTTTCTGTACGTGTGTGTTCAACTTTACTTAATGTTCTAATTTAGCATCACAGTTTCTGTGGAGTGTATTTGGAGTGCATTAGGAGATTTTAGTGACCATGTCTGTGAGCATTAAATCTGGCTTCCTTGAAAGTAATGGAAAAGGCTCCCTTGATACTTCAGAAACTGGAAGAACCTAAAGTGTTAGTAATTAGTTCCTTACTTGAATTCAGTTGGAATAGATTTTTTTGCTTTTTCCTTTTTATTTTAAATTTTATTTTATTTTAACAATCTTGAGTGAAGTAAAGAAACTTTGTTTCTTATGCTGGCAAGCATCACTATCCTCACTAGTATGGGCAAGTGCATGTTGGTTACTCTAGGATTAAAATAATTAGGAGAATATCATGTCTGTGCTGATGCTCTCAATTTTTGCTGTTTAGCAAACATGTAAATTTCTTTTAAAATAATAACTGGGATTAATTCGGTCTTTTTTTTAGAGGTGATGTCCTAATTTTTTCTTCTTTCAGAGAATATGTAATCTCCTATTCAGCTCAGTGGTACTTTAAGTATGTTTTGCCAATCTTAATCTGGTTCAACCCTCATATTGGTTTAAATCAGGAAAATCAGGATGTAGTTCATCAGGTGCAGTGATGTGAAAGGAAAGTTGAACTCTCAGGTACACTACTGTAATATTAGATAAAAGAGAAAAACTTTTAGACCATGAATGACAAAAATGATATTTTGTTCTTATATATGTTTAAAATAATGGAGATTTTAAGACCAGGTGCTGCTTCTCCCCTGCACCCCCCACCCCCCAAGCCTCCCCCTCAAGGTTGGCTAAAGTGAAATCATAACATCCATTCACAAGGAGGGAAATGTGATATGGAAAAAATATCAGCATTTCCAGTGGTTTTGCTTGTTCCTGGCAACATGGGAATATGAAGTGTAGCAGGAACATCTGCCTACGTCAACACCGAATTTTATATACTCTATATACAGATGGTCAGTTTTCTCCTCTAGATTTCATTATTATTGGGACACTTTCTAATGTAATGCCCATTTTCAGCGTTGTAAGAATTGAGTAAATATTTTAAAGGAAAAGAAACTATGTTTACCAGCAGTCTCCCTACCCTTCACCAATACAAACAATAAGAAGGTCTACAATGTCTGTTACATGTCCTTTGTGGATTGCCTTCTGCATATAAGCACTTTCTGAGTAATAAAACTGATGAAGCTTGGCCTCCCTACATTATCACATATGGTACTACATTTCTCTTGCCTATGGACAGGAGGACACATCAGAGCTGTGCATGTGAAGACCTGTCGAATTCTCTCACGCTCACTGCTTCTCTGAATGGCTTTCAAAGTCTGTGGGAAGCCCTGACTCTTGGCTGCTGCACATGAGATCAGTGGGTTTAAGGGCAGCACAGGGCTCTGCAGGGCCCCTGAGCATTGCTGGAAAACATTCTTTTCTGATCCCTACAGTCTTCTGTCAAATTTGGTTGAAGCTGGGCAATGTGTTCTAAAGTTAGTGTGAGGTACTGATATGAATCTGTTAGAATTGCTTAATGGAAGACTGCTCAGAAGAGTGGGTTTTTCCATCTTTGTCTGCCAAGCTCCTCTTCATGCAAGCCTTGACATCCTTTCTGGTCTGCCTATCTTCATTATAGCAGCCTTCTCACCTTCTGCGTTTCAGTTTGTGTTTAAGTGAAACTGCCATGGAGAAATGTGCTTAGGGTTTCAGTGTGGTAAGGCATGTGGAAGGTCAGGCAGAATGACCAAGTGCTCTTTGATGCTGTAGTGCACAGATTTTTTTGTGAACAGTTTAACTGAGACTTTTAATGGCCTGATAGCTAAAGTCTAATACCTGGTTCTTCTACTGGCTTGTTACATGAACATTCACTTTTTGCTCTTTGACTGCCACATCTGTAAAGTGAACCTGGTTATAATTTTAGTCTTTTTGAAAAGTTCTTTGAGGTCTACAAACAAGAAATAGGTGTAGAAGTGTGACAGCGTATCTGATCCATCCTCGTGTGGAGTGACAAAAATATGTTTATTGTGAGCATAGCTTTGGGAGTTTTGTATTTTCAGCTCTATATCTGTATATTTTAACACTTTCCTAACAGTTTTATGTTTGTGGATGGTATTGTTCATTCTAGTTTTATTTAAACAGAAATACTGATCTGCATCTAATTATGCTATATTTTTAGCACACGTGACTGGCAAATGTCTTGTACCTCTGTATAAGACCAACATTATATACCCCATGAACTGAACTGACTTGTTCTGCTTTGAATAACTTGTTCTCCTTTGTATCTTTGTGTTTTATTTTGAAGTTTGAACTGGCAAAATCTAGTATGTTGTTCCTTGTATAATGCCAGTGAATTTTAGAGAAACTGAGATGAAGCAACAGACAGAGCTGGAAATAATAGTAGGACATGGATTTTCCCATTTTGAGTCTTCTACCTGCTAAGCCACCTGATGATCATACCATAAGTTGAACTGGTAGAGCCAAAATGAAAACAGGCTATAATATTCAATGGAACCTCATTCTTCAATTACAAAACATTCTGTAAAACCTAAGCAAAAAATTTTCTTACACTAGCCCCATTTATATTAATGAAAAGAATTAAAATCAAGAAAAAAAGAACAAACCTTTATGCTCAATTTATAGACAAAAAAAATAGTATCTTCTGAATCTGTTCCTTTTTTACCATTTTAAAATATTTTTCTATTAATGGAACTTCTTTGTTTTGAAAATACCTTTCTTTTTCTTCCCAGGAGATTCCTTTTAACATGGGAAAATTGAAAAAATCCTTTAAATAAAATGCATGATAATTTCAAAGGAGTCTTGTCAAGATAGTCAAAATAAATGGGGAGTTACAATTCAGATTTATGATACAGTTGTGGAGGGGGAAGTCATCTGTGTTATCTGATTTAAACATAAACACAGCAAGCACTTCTAAATACAAGATATATAAGCAGTTCTGAGGATGCTAAATGTTGTTGCAGTTTAGTGCATATACCCAGTATAGCAGGCAATCTTATAGCAAAGTCAAAACACATCATAAAAATATGTTATAATCTGCAACAAAGGAATTGATCTCTTATCCTCCACTGTTGATTGTTCATGAATGATCCCTGGCCCAAATTGGTTCTCTATTCATTTAGTTAGTATTAGTATTTCCTCTGTGCAATCAGGATGAAAATTATGAACAAAGCAAATATGAACCTAGTATGCAGTTAGTATGAAAGACTGAAATAGAAATATATTTAATTGTAAACTCCAAAGCCATAGTTAAACTTCAAACTGTGTTGGATCTGGTCTTAGGGAAAGGCTCAAGGCTTCAAAGAGAAGTGAATTTTGCCTAAAATAGATCTTCATATGGGAAAACCATCACAGTAAAGCTGTATAGAGAAGCTTCAGTGTAGGTACTAAGCAATAAGCATTTACAGGTGCAGTTTTTTGCTAGCTCATATGGGAACAGCTTCAGTACCAGCTTATTTCAAAGCAGGTAAATAAAACTTCATCTGATAGCCACTTATCAGAAACAAATGTTAAAGCAGAATCAAATGGAAATTGAAATATGGATCAGAATAAGAGATTTTTATGATTTAAATGAAAATAGTTCTAGCTGGAGACAACTTCAATTATTCAATAGTTAAGAATAAATGACATTACAGACTGTACAGTTACATTCATGCTTTGTTCCATATTTGAATACTTTTTAAGGGGGAATAACCACTGTTGTTCCTCTGTGTCTGTGGAGCTCATGTGACATCTGAATACTTGATTGTCATGCATTTGGTATTTAAAGTTCATAGCCTGCTGGGTGCTCTGGATCGTACATGGAAGAATGTTCCTGTGTATGATAAAATTCTTCCAACACCCTCAATTTTAATGTTGATACTTTTGAAGAAAAAGAAAATATTCTCTTTTGTGTCTCTTATTCTCCTGACATTTGTACTCACATGTAGTATTTCCAACTTGTAGTGCATGTAGGCAACTCATGTTCCTGCACAGTGCTGGAAACCTGCTTTGATCGTATTTACTTTCACAGAGGAAGCTGATTTTTCAGTTTTGTTTTGTTGGTGCTTTTAATAAAGTCAGCTCAAGCAGTTGGAATCAGAAGAATGGCCTTGCCAATATTTCTTGCTTTTCACCTGAGAGAGATTTAGAAGCAGGGAAGATGATGTCTAGCTATGCTATTGCTTTGCTTAGTCATTACATGACATATGCTTTACATACAGTCAAGTAAATACAGTTTTGGAACAGAGCTGGGATACTGCATTTTTTTCTAGATCTGCTACTGACCTGCTGTGAAATGTGGGCAAATATTTTACTTTCTTCTTTTCTTGATTTCTCTACCTGCAGAAATAGCATTAAGATGATTTTTGCATAACAGAAACATTCTAGATGAGAAGATAGAATTCTTATTAGTTAGTGATAGAATATCATCTGTTCAACATGCATAATTTATTTCTATAAAGACAAAAATATTGGATGGTGCTGGAGCAATATAAGTTCTGTTAGTCATGATGTCCCACTTGCTAGAATGTTTAGATACTAAAATATGAAGAGTAGAAATAGGCATACACATACCACTGTCTCCTGCTCTGGCTGCTTGTGGAGTGGATGGAGGCAGGAAGGGTGTTTGTGTTCTGCTCAGGGTTGAATAAAGTAACAGGGAGTTTTCTTCAGCGTCAGAGGTTGACCACAGCAATCTGTAGTGTCCTGCCAAAATCCACTCCAAACTGTTGTGAATGAAATCACAGTTTTTCTTTTCATTTGTGCTCTTGAAAGTAGCTGAGAACATTACAGTAGCCAAGTGGTAAACTCTGGATGAAGTAAGCAATCACGCAGCTTCCCGTTTTTCCAATTTCTGTTCAGTGAGTCCTCATGATACAAGGCTGCCCACAGCTGAGCTCTTAAAACATCTTGTGCAGCAGATTTTTTTTTCTTTTGTATGCAGTTAACTGTAGAAATGTTCCTGTTTAATTACCTACAGTACAGTTCACTCGGTCAGCTTCTTAACGCAGATGCAGAATTGTGGTCACTGAATGAACTCTGTATTTAAGCCATTTTGCAAATTGAGGCTATCTGTGTACTCTGATATATGATATAGAAAGACATGCCTTTGTATGAATATGGCTTGGTAAAGTGCAAAGCCTTTTCCTTGATGTGAGATAAAATAATATTTCCCATTTTTGTGCCTTGCATTCTATGGAAAGTGGCCACTAAAATTATTTATATCAATCTGTATCTCCTTAAGATACTCTAGAAACTGTGTAAAAATTAATATTCAGAATGCTACTTGTGCCATTAGATAGTGTTTTCAAGCTTCTCTAGCCTGAGAAGCAAAGGAGCTTTGTGCAGGACATGCTTTTGCAGAGGGTGCAGTAATGAAGCCCAGATGTACTGGAACAGGATAAAACTGAGGGGTTGTAGGAGAAGGAGGTGAGTGAGGCTGAGATTTGGCTTGGGAAAAATGTGATGGAGGAAGTCACGTGCAGTCTGTGTGCTGTAAGTCTAGGAGATGAATCTGAGCCAAAGAAGCTAATGATATTAATGCTGGTTTGCATTAGCTGAATATCTGGCCAAATCCATGCTGACTTTGGATGTGCCCTAATGTCTTTAGCTTTCTCACTTTGCTGTTGGTTCCCTGCTTTGCTATGCTGCCATATTTGTTTAGAATGAGATTAAGCTCTTTTCCACAAGACATCCACACCTCTGGTTACAAGGCAGGCTTTGAGGAATGCATAGGAGTATTCTGGGGTCCGGTTTTACTGAGATTGGTCTTAATCAGGCCAACTCCCAGCTCCTGGGAAACTCTCTGATTACTAGGAAAAGAAATAAAAAGTTAAATATGAGCCTGTCAGTGCAATTGGATGGCTAATATTATTTGCCTAGGTTGCTCTCCAGGTAGCATTACTTGGGCATTGGCGAGAAGTGAAGACACTTTACATAGATTGCATATGATGTACTTAAGTCTTCATCCTATTATTATAGGGTGAGCTGGGGACTGGGCAAGTATTGGTGCTTGGGTAGTCCAGATATGAATAGCAAGATGTCTTTGGGCTCCTTGGTAAGGTGCTGTAATTCTGCTCAGTAGGTCTTCCAAGGTGCCTACTTGGGAACTGTTTTCCTGTTTGGT
>NW_008652120.1:32501-41926 GCF_000695815.1 Acanthisitta chloris | reverse complement strand
AGTCCCTTGCCCACATCACTTGATGAAGCAGGGGGTCAAAGCCTGCTCTCATGCTTCTCTTATGTTTGTTTTAACAATATGGATGGAGAATGCATCCAGTACTGAAAATGTTCTTGGGGTACATCTTAATTGGTGGTGAAAATAGAGCCATTGAGATCTAAGTAAAACTGTCTATGGGCAGAGTAATTTGTACTTGTCAGTTTTGGGGATTATGCCTACCTCTGGAGAACTGTTTGGAATCACTGTCTGAGGCAGTGTTTGCATTGTTGAATTACAGCTATGGTCCAACATGACAAGTCTGATTTAAGGTTAATCATGTTACCTTTACTTGTAGCTATATCTCATCCTTGCCAGTCTATGATTTGAGTTACTTGACAGTAATTCTGTGGCTAAAATTTGCTATTAATTGATTCCTTGTTCTGCTATCCATCTTTTCATGTTTTTATCAATTTCCAACTTTCAATATAGCTGATGGCCCCAATCAACAGCTGCTCTTTGATTTACAGAAAGCTCATGGTGTGAAATTCTCACAGTGTTACAATGACCAAAGTCCACAAGTAACATCCATTTTAATACACTGTCAAGAGTTTCTTTTACTACAGAAATCTGTGCTGTTGCACCTTTTATTTTCTTTTTCAGTTTCCATGGAAAGCTTATCGCTAGTGTTTATTCTAATGGCTTTTGTGTGCTACTGATGCTGATTTTCTTTTCTTGGTGAGATTTGACTTATTTGGTTAATACTACAGAATAAAACCTTCTTATTTTTAAAGCTAAGTTTAAATAAGATTGGTATTCATTTGTCCTGGGTTATTTTTAATCTATTATCCAACTTTCTATTTCTGTGGTTGCTTCTTGAACTATTTTTCTGGTATTTGTGGCTGGGATCCCAAGGGATATACAAGAAATCGTTTAACTTACAGTGTTTTATTTATTAAGTGCTTTAACTTTTTTTGTCATATTTTTGATCAGTATTTATATTAAAATAGTAATGAAATTGTTTATCCAACATTGAAATCCTTTTCTGCAAGATACTGTAAACATGTAGTTGGAAACCATACTGTAGAATTCCTCAGGAATATACCGCATTGCAGGATTTGGGCCTATAGAAAACAACCATACTGTAGAATTCCTCAGGAATACACCACATTGCAGAATTTGGGCCTATAGAAAAGAGGAGTGATAAAGTCCTGCTCCAGTATTATAGATGAAGAAATGAACATTGAGTAAGTCATGAGTGCAAGAATACACAAAATATTCTCCTCATGAGTTTATAGGATTTTGTTATTTAGTGGGTATGTTAAATTTACTTGAGTTCTATTTTTAGTGACATCTTTTATGGTATTTAGTGGGTATGTTAAATTTACTTGCGTTTTATTCTTAGGGACATCTTTTATGTTGTTCAGTATTCTAGAAAGCTGAATAACAGAAGCTCAGCAACAGCTTGTCAGTATTTTTTAAAATAGTGAAACGGTGATGTTTGGAGTTTTGGAAAGTTTTATTAATAGCAAGAGAAATTATAAAGAGGAATTTTAGAAAGTCTTTGAAAAAGAAGATGGGGAGCATAAGCTTTAGTAGGGGAAGAGAATGTGAGTTTTAGAAAGGATGCCTAAAGAATGAGTAAACGAATAGTGAACCTGTGGACCAAAGTACTACCATAAAAATAATAATAAATGGGTTTGAGTGGGAATATCTAAGGAATAAAAAATAGCTAGGAAATAACTACAAAGTAAAGTTTATTCAGGGAACTCTAAACCTGAGGGAAGGATGTTTATGAGTGGTTTGGTTTCTTTGGAGGAACTCTAAACCTGAGGGAAGGATGTTGATGAGTGGTTTGGTTTCTTTGGGGTTTTTTTTTTCTTGGGATTGAAGTGGGGGTGATCTTTGAAAGAAGCTTGAGATAAATGTGTGCAGACTGCTAGTTTACAGGAGGTAAATGTTTGGGGTTTTTTTTCAATGAGAATTCCTAAATGAAACATACACACAAAAAATTACTCTCTGGTTTTTACATTGCTAAAAGTTTGAAAATATAACTGATGATTTATGAATAGAGCTGGCCATAGTAAAGATTCATTGAGAACCCTTTTCAGACATGCTGACACTGAAAGGAGGTACTTTTAAGAAGGAATGAATATGTAGTGCAACATGGTTTTGTTGTAGATAAGGCAATCCTCCTAGAGAAATCTTTAGCTCCATCTTGTAGGAGCTCTTTGGCTTTCTGTTTAACTTGATGGATATTTTGAATATTCTTGGAAGTTCTGCTCTTTACCTTCAAAGTCTCACTGCAGCTGGGACCTGCATCAATTTGTGCATGGTTTCAATGCAGGAGTTTATAGAGAAATTTTGAATACTTTATGCTTTTCTCCTGAGTCTTTGCAATTTATATCAAACACAGGGAAGTTATTAGTTAGGGGTGGGAGAAATAATGGCAAATTATTACTGATGATGATACGTGCTAGAAAATGGACACAGCACATAAGGAACTGTTTAAAATATGTCAATAATTAATTGTTATGAAAAACATCGGATGGAGGTTACTTCTTACTTCCTCAGGGATTAACTTGATGAGAAACTAATGACTTAGTTCAATATGATTTGACAAAAATGATTCCCCTTTTCAGAGCATGCTAATTTTGGTCAGCTCTCCTGATATTTTTGGCATGTTACCATCCAGGTTTGCATGACTTCTAGGACTAGGGTCTAGGAGAGAAAGGAAAATAAAATGATAATTCAGATTGGAAAACAAGTTATTTTCACCCTTTTGCTTTCCATGCTGACAAACCTTCACTAGCTTGTGAAATTCAGAACACTTTTAAAATTCAGAGGGGTAACTGGACAGTGCTCTGTGCATCATGTCACATGTGTCATTAGCAAGGTCTTTATGCAACCTTCTATGTAGAAGAATTGTCTTTAAGGAAAGAATGTGGCACAGAATGTATATGTAGAATTTTGAAATGAGATTTTAACCACAAAACTAATCAACAGCATACAGAACACATTTTGAAGATTGTTTAAGTTTTCCTTGACATGTTAAGATCACTTTCTGTTTGGGAAACCATACAATGAAAGTCCAAAGTCAGTACTACTTGACATACCTAGTTAGCCTGTGTATTTCAGACTGGAGTCTTGGAGTTTGAAACCATTGCATTCAGCTTGGAGAGACACTCTGCCTTTCCCTTCCCAGGAGCAAATAATCCCCTCCAAACTGTGCAGTGGCCAGGAGCAAATAATCCCCTCCAAACTGCAGTGTTAGCATTGATATGCATTTTAAATCCTTGGGGATCTCATTGTTGGGATGATGTTTATGCCTATTAGTTGTCTGGGAATTTAACTGGCTTTGAAAGACTTTGGACTGGAGCTGTAAAGTTACAGTTTTATCACATGAATGACTGTAGTCTTCATGTCATCAAGGTATTTAATTTGATGGTTTTGTTTTTCCTACAATTGCTTCTCCTTCAAATGGAGATTGACAAGACAGCAGGCTGCTTTTTGTCAAGTGAGGACTTCTAAGTGTGTTGCTGGGGATTGCAGAGTAAAACAAATTCTTTAAACTTATAGTTAAAATGATGTTCAGTTTTGTTGCCTGTGCAGCAGAGTCTGACTATCAGAAAGGGCAATACTAGCAACTAACATAACTGCAGCGGTCAAAGAGTTATTTTAGTGCAGACCAGAAGTATCTTTGCAAATATAAAATAAATTTTATAACCATTAAATCCTAAACAGGAAGTTCAACCTCAGAACCAATCACATTATGTTCTGTTTCTGGTACCACATATGCTGATCCCTACCAGCAGTAATGCACTGCAAACTAACATGGAAAGGTTATTATATGCTGATTCTTAGATTTTTGGATATGACCCTTGATAGATTTTTCAGTTTTCTCTTCTTTGGCATTAGTATGAGCACAGATTTCTGTGTAATTTGATCAGGATTAATTTCTAACATATGTGCCATTCTCTTTTCCCATAGTTAAAATAACAGATGTAAACTCTGTTTTTATTTTACTCTATTGTTGGAAACTACAAATGTCATGAAGATTTAATTTTTATGCTAGTGGATTTGGGCCAGAAAAATTATGTCTTAATTATCATTTACAATTAGGTTGATCTTTTTGAGATTATAAAACAATATATAGCTGTTTGGCATGTATCTCAGCATAGGAATGGAGCATGCTGTGTACTGAACACACGTAACTTGTGTCTGCTATAGAAGGCATGCAAAGCAGAAGAACAATCTCCTGCTATTTCATTGTTGGAAATAAATAGTTCTGTTTGCTATACCATTATTTCCTCTTAGATGCATCCACATCTTTGTCAGATGATACCCTAATGGGACAGCAGAGCTGACCCTGCCCATTCCATACCATTTTTCATGCACATGAATGGTACAGAAAAGGAAGTGAATTAATAGACAGAATTTTATAACTTGTATCTCCATGGGTGTTATTTTTCATAGGACTTTAATAGTGCCAAATTAGTGCTATGTGCCTAAGAAGTGAGATAAATGACAACAGTAGGCAGATACTTTTTCTCAACATAAGTCACTTGTAGAAAAATTCAGTCTGAAGGTTATTTGAAATCAAGGAAGGTCTTGTTATCAATGTACTTTTTGTATTTGTAAAGACATATATTTGTCTCACAATTTAGTAGGATGTGTGTTATTGACTCTTGAGGGTTATTCACTGTGACTACAACAGACTTGTTTTTCTAGGCCTGGATCTCCAGCTGGTCTGATGCCCCATTGCTCTTGAGCTCTTCCCACTTCAGTGATATGTTGACGATTTCCCTATTCCTACATTCTTTATCTTCTTTTCAGTGGCTTCACCTTTAGCAACCAAAAAAGTCTTTGTTGAAATAAGGATGAAATGACTTTTTTTTAAAAAAAATATACAGTATAACAAGTTGCAATGACACTCTAAGTGATGCATTTCTGGCTTGTATTTGCCCTTTATCTCATTATAATGATGCCAGAGGTCCAATGTAAATATCCTTCTGTTCTGTCCAGCAGCCCATACTTTAATTTAGTGTAATCAGAAAATAATAACCTCAGTAAAACAGCCTGTCAGGGAGAAATAATAGGGCTGTTAGACATTTGGCAAAACTCCATTGCATACTGCTGAGATACAATATCTCAGTTTTGTAGGACATTTGTCAAGACACTTGGTTACTATAAAGTGCTGGGTTGATCTTCCTATCATCAGATAGCACCTGACAGAAGACCATGAACAGCCAACTCTTCACAATTTAATGAGCAAACCTGGAGCAGTAATCTCATCAGGAAGGGCATGTGGTGTAGCTCTGGTTACCGTATTTGCCACCAGTGCTGTACTTACTGTTTTTATACAGTCCCTTTTTTTTTCTTTTCCTACTGAGACATTATTTTTCATGGCATTAACTGTGAATCAAACAGAGTCTGTGGAGAAATAGCTTTAAAACATATCTGGATCTTTCAGTTGCTTTTTTTTTAAAATTTAAACAGTATATTTTTCTGAGCAGGTTTTTATTACTTTATTTACAGTTCTTGAAGAACCATCAAATAGGCTTTAAAGTGGTAGTTAGAAGAAGGCACAGACTTATTTTATCCATCCTGTAGTGACTGGCAGCAGTTCAGTTTGTTGCAGTTGGAGCACTTTTAGCACATCCAATATATGGACACTTGTAAATGCCTTGTATCTAGAACACCATGTACTGAAAAATGTGCTACTGCCTCCTGTGCACTCCTGGACACAGTTCTATATGACTCTTAAATAAAAACTGGATAAGAAAAAAAGTCTTCTCTTTAAAAAGTTGAATGGAAGAAAGACTACTGAAGGGGAAAAACTGTATAAATGCAAACAAAAGCCATAATTTAGTTACACTCAAGGGGCAAATTAATGGGAAAATGTGATAGTATTTTTCAAAAGATAATTTAGAATCAGTCTGGTAAACCTCTTTTTCAGTGAAAAGCTGTTTGAATTGTAGGCTTTCCCAAATGGAGCAAGCATTGACATTTGGAGAGAAAGGAAAAAAGGCACACTTGTTTTTTGACTTAGGAGGAAAATATTCTTCTTAGCATGTGTAATGTTAAGAGTTCCATGATTAAAAAGGAGATCTGTTCTATCAGACATGCTTTGTCTCTTTTTTCTTCTTGTATCAGATTCATAGGTGCTGTCATGAAACATGTGAACCCCCATGGATGCAAAGATATTCTCTGCAGAGTGCAACCAGAATAATTTGCAGAATGATGGGAGCTCTCTGGAGAGCAGATAGCTGGGAGGACAGTACTGTGAACAGCTGCCTTTCTCACTGAGATTTTTATTTTGCAAAGTGACTGTGTTGAATTGTCACCTGGATTAAATCAGCATTGCTACATGCTATCATAAAAGTAATATTTTACATTAGTTGTTGAAGATTGGAAAGATGTGATTTTTAAATGTTTAAAAAAAAATTTGATTTCCAGAGTAGTCAAGATTTTCAACCAATTTACAATTGGGATAGTTTATATCTCAGTTGTGTACTCTAGTGCTGTTGCAGATTTCTTTTTTGGAACGGGCTCTTGGGAAGTGTTGCTTTTTCTGCTTGTGGCAGGAGAGCAAGAAAAATCAACTCTATCCATCTCTTTCATCCTGAGCTGAGAACAGCACAGTGTGAGCTCTCTAACCTTACAGCACTGAAGTCAGTCCTTGTCTGCTTGCTTAAAGAGCTCCAGTGCTGGAAGCAGAAATGTAAACTGTACTTTGGTGCTGTTATTTTGGACATCAGCACTGATTGATTTTCAGTTTGATGAAAGAGCTGTAACTGGTCTTAGGTCGGATGTTGTTTCAGCTCTCTGGATAGTTGGTATGCAAAGAAAACTGAACACTTGTGCTCTTGAATAGTAGTTTTGGGAGTTGTATGTGGCAGAGCTTAACACAAATTTTGAGGACTATAACAGATGTGAAAGCAAAAGTGAACAGTGTATGAGCACTTTGAGATAAAATCTAGGTCTTGAAATTCCTCTTGGGAAAAGCAAGCTGGAGCACAGGATGGGTCCCATAGTGCTTGCAACATCTTTTGCTGTGTGGAATTTACATGCATCTCTCTCATTATCCTTGGCTTGCTTGGGTTTAGAGCAATCATGTTAACAACATGCCCCTTATTCCAGTCTCTTTTCTTCACTAAATGTTAGGTAATTGGCTTTGTACTATTGTAAGCGCAGTTGTTCCCACACAGTCTGCATTCTCTTCTAGCTCTTCGTGTCTCTGTCTTGTATGAGATTGATCTGTGTGTGATACAACTGGGAAGAGGCTTGTTAGTCAAGTCAGTCCTGAATAAGGGCAGGGTTGATCAGGGAACTTACTCTGTCTGATCTATATATCTTTCTATCTGTGAAAGTTATATTAAAAGCTTGGCAGGGCTGTCACAGCTCTGTTGGTTTTCTCCCCTTGTCCTTTATATTAATTTAAAAGAATTTGATTGAATTTTCTATCCATAAATTATATCATTAGCAGAAAGTTTTTTTCTGTTTGTATGTACTGTATTGTAAAACTCAGAATTTGGGATTTTACTTAGTACTTACAGAAGTCACTCAACTAGGGAAGATAAATACATTGACTTTGCAAACTGGATAAAGTAATGCATGTTTCTGTTTATATGAAATTAATTATTTGCATTATTATAATTGATTATTTGAATTATTGATGGATTTTTTCAACTTAGTTCTTAGAATTCCAATAGATGCTTATGGACTGTTTTGAATACAAAAAAAGAAAATGTATTTGGGGAAAAGAATTGTAAAGTATCCATTCAGATTTAAGGATAGGAATAATTTCCTCCAACAGAGTCATCTTATAAAGAATAACTGCAATCTTTTTTGTCTCATTAAATCAGTGAATTAGAAATAAACACTGGCTGTGGAGTGGCAGACACTATGTGTTGCATTTGTGTATGTAATATTAAAATTGTGAGCAATTTTAAAACGAGGACAATCTAAACTGTTTCAAAAGCAGATACGTTGTTTATTAGTTTATCAATCTGTATGTCATAAGGGTCTGTAAATGTAATCCATTGAATTATTTTTCATCCTTTGTAAATTTTCAGACTTTAGAAATATCAGAGCTTTCTGGAACTATTGCTTACAGAAAAACTAAGTATATTTATACATTTCTCAAGTTTTTCTAGTGTTTTTTTTTTTATTTAACTCCTGCCCCCAACAGAGTTTTCTTGATTCCTGATTGTGATTCCAATACCCCTCATCACAGCACTTAAAAATAGCAAAATCAAAACACTTCTGCAGGACCATGCTGTGGTTTCCTTTGTATCTTGCTATCCACATTTTGCTGTTGTATCTGGCACCCCTGGGGCTTCTTGATGAACCTTTCGTTGTCTTTGTTTTTTCCTTGGAGTTGAAGTCTGGTTAATTCTGCTGTGAATTTTTTGTCCGTGTCCAATATGTACTTGGCCAATATTGAAGCAGGAGTAATGAAGGATTTCCCTGGCTTCTGCCTTTAAGGCACTCTTGTATGTGCCAGCTTTGGTCTTGAAGTGCAAGTCATATTCCCTCTGTAAGGCCAAGGCAACTCCTGCAGCATGGAGCTTCCTCCCTTTTGGCTGATCTCGGGCATGTGGATGTAACCCAGAAGTGTCAGGCCCCATGGGTTTTGAAACCAGAGGGCTTAAATGCTTTAGAAAAATATGATGGAGAAGTGTTGAAATAACTGCTACTTCTTTCTTCATCTGTTCTGCTTAATTTTTTGACCTCTGATTATTTATCTTCCTTTAATTTATTTTTTTTCTCTCCTGGGTGTTTATACAGATAATGTTGTCCTTGCACACGATGGCATCAGTTTGGAGAGTTCTGGTTTACTTTTGGTTTGGTTTTAAGTCTCCTTGACTGAAATACTCAGCACCAAGGAAAGACTGGATTGTTTGACAACTGGTAAACTAAAAAATATACTAATGACTAATTTTGTACAGTATTTACACCTGGAGGTTTAAAAAAGTGTGTTCTGTCAGTTATTCTGTCCTCAGCAGGCTGTTCACTTTAGAAATGTTGCATGTCAATGCTTGAAGCTTTTCAGGAATGTCTGGTGGTAAATAGGAGCCCTACGTATGCATTTTTGGGCACTCAAAATACAATAATCTTATTTTGAACTCTTCCCAAAGATCTACTAGAAATTTCATATTTCCCTAGTAGCTGGTCAAGACAGGCACCCGTCACAATCATGAATCAGTTGATACCTCCTAAAGCATTTACAGTGTTGGTCTTTGACTCTTTCACTTTGTTGATGTGAAAAAGTGAAGGTTTTAATCCCGTATCAATTTTCAAGGTTCTGTGTAAATGTCTGAAACCTGATTTTTATCTTGTACTTTCCTATGGTTTCTTTCTGTTCTTATTTCAATTTGCTTTCAATGACAAACCTCCATCTCATTATTTTTCGCATGTTCTACTTCTAATTTTGCCAGTGTTTC